>NW_014554274.1:812672-946045 GCF_001313825.1 Dinoponera quadriceps
TTTAAGAGAGTAAAATTACGGAAAACTTGAATTTCTCATAATTAAAGCACATTAAACAATATTATAAGAATTATTTTACTAAAGCTAAAATATTTTTAATGGATCTTTAATGAAACCGTTTCAATTAGGAAATCAGAGAAGTTACTACATATGCATATTTTGATTAAACACGAGCCTCCAAATTTGTAAAAAATAGATCTAACCAATTTTTCCAGGTCATCTTGTATATAAGTATATATATATATATATATATATAAATAAATATATATATTAAACTTTTGACCCACTCTTTAGATGGGTTCGATTTGTACATATACCGTATATATAATTTTGTTGAGGAATGAATGAATATTAATAATAATTGTTCAACACTTTATTCGAATATAAGTAAAGAATTCTGATTTTCCGAGCATTCGTTTCACTTATCTTAAAAGAAAAGTACTCTGGCGTCCTTTTTTATTATGTTCAAAAGTCTCGAGATTTCAATGTGTTATTAAATTCGTCGGTAGTATATAGGTAAGGGATAGCAAGAAATACCAATATTCTTTCTACTTTTTCTTATGTAAAATCATCAATCTCTATGTTTTTTAAACTTACAATTAGCACTTCTGACTCACTGTTGAGTTACACTGCTTGAGTATAATCATCGCTTCCTTCTTTCCTTTTTCTTCTTTGTTCGTTCTTAAAAATTATAGTCCCTCTGATCATTTATAATAAACTTCTTGTATATAAAACTGTAACATATGTGGATATTTCATAAATTGTTATTGTTGTTATTAATTTGTCTGGATTTTTCTGTCAGAAATCCTCCCTGCTGGGTGGAAGCGCGAATTTTAATTTCTATTTTAATTTCTATTTTAATTTCTATATCATTATTATTATCGTTATTATTTTTGTTAATGTGAAACATTTGGATTCCTTTTTTTTTTAACTCGAGCATTATATATATTTCATGTTTAGAGAAAAAAAACTTTTCTATATGGTATATATAATATTGAATACATGTATACATCATTTTATAATTAATCTTTTAATATTCATGATAATTTTAAAATGACGTTTTAATTAATTTGGACACAAATTCTCGAGTTCTTTTCCGGAAATTTATCTTTGTTCTCGTTTTTCACAATCTTGTTTTAATAATAATTGTTCATCCATAGTAAAATCCTGTTGATTTTTGTTGCATGCGACAGGATTGAACCAGCGATGACGTAGACAGGATCCTTCAGGATCGGTGTTCAACTACCAGGATCGTGATTTCAATTTCTATATTACGAGAAACTTTTTTACATTCTAGATTGATTAAAAAACTGCGCTCTTCGAAATCGGTCGACGAACAAACGAATTTTATGAATACCCCTGTATTGAAACAATTAACGATACATTTTTTCAATATATAATTCAAGCGAAGAGAGAATGCTAAGAAGAGGCTAAAGAGTTGCATTTTTATAAACGTTCTCTTTTAGACGTCTTCTTTATCTGCGTTCATGACTGTATACATTTTGATTACGACTCTCCCCCCCTCCCCCTTGTTTATTATTCATTAACATTTACATATACTTATCTTTCACCTCGCGAAAATTATCCTGAAATAGGATAATTGATTCCATTGATTGATATGAATAATTATAAAATCGATTAATTGAGAGACTAAGCGATCTATTTTTGTACAGCTCGACCTGCAAAAACATCCGAGTTGCAAAACAGTTTTTGTAAATATATGTACTTTTTGTTACTATTATTATAGTATTATTATTTCACCTCGTTAAAATACTGTTAAGGTAAAAAGCGGATAATTGGTTCTGTCAATTCGAACATAATTATAAGATGGATCGATTAAAGATGGTGAGAGCGATCGTTTTGTACAGCTCGTCTCGCGCGAAGTGTCGATTTATAAATATATTTTTGTAAATATATATTTTTTATTACTATTATTATAGTATTATCGTCATTATTATTTTAGGCGCGGATTTATTGATTAATGAATTTCTGAGAGAAGAACGACTGCATTTTTTATATATTTATGCGTTATTTTATTATCACATTATCATAATTATTATTATGTATAATAATAATTTGTTTAGTAATAATCTTTGTAAATACGACCAAGGGTATGAAAATAAAAACTCATAATTAATGCAATTGTGTATTTTTTACCCCTTCTACTTCGAGGAGTAAAGAAATATTCTCTGTAAAAAAGAAATTCGATATCATCTATTATCATTAAATAACCACGAGGAGTGTTCAAATTTACATTATAATTTATTATTTATTCAAAAAGTAACATAGAAGTAATTTACACACTCACTTTTCAATATAGTCTCCCTCCTTTTTAATGCACTGGCGCCATCTTTCTGGTAGCTTCCGTATTCCTTAAGAAAAAAATTCTTCCGGCTGCAGACGCGCCCATTCTCGAACAGCTTCGATGACTTCTCTTCGTTGGAACGAGATTTTTCCCCCTTAGAAACTTTTTTAAGGATCCAAACATATAAAAGTCAGAGGGGGCGACATATATGTAATACTACATATATGTATACATATATAGTATTACATATATGCGCATAACACTGTTCAGTGGTTACTGAACAGACTGAAGCAAGTTAGTATTTGTTCCCGCGCATTAGGCAGCGCTACCAACTTCGGCGTTTGTTTTTCTGACTTGACGCTAAAATTAAATTATATTTTAAATTTGAACACTCTTCGTAATAACATTTTTTAATAGGATATCTTGTAGAGAAATTTTCTGTTAACAGTTTACAAAAGAAAATCACTTCAACGCCGAATAAATGCAAGTCTGAATCTTTTTAAGTAAATCTGTGTGTATATTTGTAAAGTTCCAGTAAATTGAACTCGAAGTTCAATCGATCTTGAAGTTGAAGTTCAATTGATTTCGAAAATTCATGGAACTAAAAAAAAAGATGTCGATCAAGAGGAGGGAAGTCAACAGGATTTCGTGAGTTTTGCAATAACAATAGCTTGCACTGAAATCGGTATAATCGTATATAATTTCCAAATTGAGAGGTACTGTATTATCGCTTTACACACCGGGTAGTTGAAAATAATGTACTACTTCACTTCGTACATGTATATATATATATATATGCATACATATGTAAAATGCATATGTACATATACACAGATATACATAATGTATGTACAAAGAGCACAGCAGAGATGCTGCGTGTGTATTTGTTTGTGTATGCGTCTACATACGTGATGCAATCCTGTCGCGTACATAGACAAACCATATAATAGATAGTAGACAGATATATAATAATAATAATAATAATAATAGTAATAATAAAATAATATAATATGAATAAACGATTTATATATATATTACAACACGTCGTCCATTGGGCTCGTACACAATGATAGAAATCCTCTCTTTCACGCGCACACGCATTCTCTCTCTCGCCGTGTATATATAATTTACAAGCGTGATATTGCGTGTCACACATATATATATTCTCTCTCTCTCTCTCTCTCTCTCTCTCTCTCTCTCTCACTGTTTTCATTTTCGTTCCTTTCCGTTACAGCATGATCGATATATAACTCTATATATACATATATATATAAATATATATATATATATATATATACGTTATTACATATATTATACAACTTTGGAGGAATGTGTGTGTGATGGTGGCGATTAGCACCAAAACGTTCAACTAATTCATTATCATCGTCGTCGTCGTCGTCGTCGTCGTCGTCAATTAATCGATTAATTGAGAAACGCGATAGCATGACACTCTTTACACGAAGTAAATATAACTACGATTGGTGTGTATGTGTGGCTATATGTGTGTGTATGTGTGTGCGTGTGTGTATGTGTGTGTATATATATTTTGTAAACAACCGTCGTGCTTATCTATATATTTATACATAGAATTTTCTTTTCTTCGGAGAAGTTTTCCTTCTCTTCTGAGAGAAATATCGTTAAAAATTTTCACAATTAAAAATTCTCCCCAATATCAAAGATTTTCAAAGATTCGGAAAATTTTTACAAATTCTTCTTATATGTTCTCTTTAAGAAAAAATATACCCTATTTTTATGTTACAAACGAAACAATAAAGATAACAACGTCAGGCGTAATGTGCAGACTGAGACGAGTTCCTCTTAGTTCACGTGATTCCTTTCGTTCCTGTCTCTTCTTCGTGTCCTTGTCAGGTGTTTCACTTCAGTTCATCCACTTGCGGCAATTCGGTGCACCGCAAGCGCATGCAATTTTGTGCTGGTCGTCTTCAATGTCGAATTTGTAATCATATGCCAGCTGAGGAATAATAAGCAAGTCAGATATATGATACGGAAGTGTGATAACACAGATAGAAGCAAAGTTGGGTAAATTAATTTTTATTTTCAATTAAGTTAAAAGTTAATGGCCTATAAAGTTAATTTAGTTAAATTACCCAAACTAAAACTAATTTAATTAATATTTAATACAATATTAACTTATTAAAATTAACAATCAATTATGTAAAACCACATATATATGTGCATTTTTGCAGAATTAACTTTGTAATCGTAGATACAATTTATGCTAAATAAAGGAAAAGTTATTTGTTATAAGTATCAACTGTTTTGTGCTAAGGATTACGTACAAAAAGGAAAAAAAAAACATCAGCACTCAGAGACAAAAAATTATGCTGACATTATATTTTTAATTTTTCCTGTTTTATATTGTAAGCACGTACAGCCCGCAATGTCCTTAATTGAAGAAATTGTATAAACATACAAATTGTAATAGCATACCTCTTCACCACGTGAGATCCGACGTTTAGCGAAGATTATGATACGCAGATCACGCTCAACCTCGACGATCTCGGCGACGCAGTTGGGGTTGCACGAGTGATTGATGTAGCGGGCAAGGCCGCCGCACAACGTCGCGTCTACCACTCGCTCCTCGTCCAGCCGGAACATATAAATTCCTCGATTCTGCGGAGGGTAATATTAAACGCAATGAAAATATAGCACTAATCGGCAATACGTCATTAAATTCTTATCTTCATGTACTATACAGATCGTTTCATTGGCTATAATGCGTCTGAAGATGAACTTAAGACGATCTTAAATATAAGATCTGACTGTGAATCTGACGGCCTCAGTCTGTTTGTTTAAACGTGGAATGAAAAATTGTCATCGTCACACGTATGTAGCGAACGTGTTGAGGGAAAATTTCCTCTAATTATTTCGTTAAAAATGTACTACAACGTTAAGGCTATTTTACAATAGCGTAAACGTAGTTATAAGTGATTGTAAAGTGTCGTAAGGTAAGTAAGGTAAGTGTCGCGCAGTTGTAAATTAGTACTACCGATTGTAAAGCGTGTTGTGAAAAGTGGTTGAACTTTGTCTTTCACGACTACGACAACGTAAGACGTAAGAGCCAATTAGCTGTTATTCACATGTCCACGTCGCCATCATTCTTTTTGTCGATACATGGAAATGAGCGTGACTATGACTCTCAAGCCATCCATTGCACTCTGTGTATTTGGTTATATTATATTATGAAATACAAAAAAAGAAAAGCGTATTGCTCTGAGTAATACTCAGCTTGAAGACGAAAGTCGCCGATTGATTGGAAGCACCCATTGCCTTATTTTTAATTAGGCACAAAATAAATTTAAAAAATCACACTGTAACAGCAATAACAGTAGCAAAAAGACTTTCTACCTACCCATTATGGTAAACAACCAACACCGTTCTCATCGAGACGTAAAACTGCATCCCGATTGATTACCATAATCAAATTTCACGACGTATCTTTGCTCCGTAGATCAATTTGTGCAAACATTTCACTATTTGTGCTAACAACATTCACTATTATTACTATTCCCACAATCCCACGCCTACGTTTACGTTATTGTAGAAACGGCCTTTACTGTAGAACGACACGCACCCTGGCCTCATACTGCTTCTCCCGAGTTTCCGCCAATTCCGTCCTGATAATTTCCCCGATGTACTCTATCACCATGGTGTGCTTCTCGAGATCGCGAGCAGCGTACAAACCGAGGCCCTGAATCTTCGAGCGAGCGAGATAAACGTTGTTCCGCCACTCCTGCTTCATTTTCTTGTATTGCGAGCTCTTGGAATGTACGAACTGCTTAGAATACGGGCAGGCGACCTCGCCAGCGGCAAAAGCGGCCGCCGCCGCCGACGACGACGACGGTGCGAACGCCGTCGCCGCTGCGGCGCGTGCCGACGAGTGCGAACCCGTGCGCTGCGTATGAGGTCGTTTCCACGGCAGTTGGTTACGTAATCGCGCTTCGGTACGAGCACTGCCGGTCGGGTTGATGGCCAACGGCAGCTCCAGCAGTGGATTGCGTCCGTACTTAAATCTGAAAAGCCCAGAAGATGTTCGAATATTGAGATTTCGTAAAGGAAATTTCGACGACGATCTTAACGTCGTTGTAACGAATTAGAGTGGATATAAGATTCTGGGACCAACATATTAATATAAAACGGGCTGATAAGAGCTGGTCTTTGTGCAAAAATAATATTCAATAAAAAAACCAATTTTCGGTAAATATTACAAACATAAAAATAAGATAGTCAAGATATATTGGCAGACGTTTAAGTCCTACTTTTTTGGAAAGTTTTTAACAACTGATAATAAGGAATAGTTAGGTGAAAAAATTGGAGTGATACAACAGTCGAAGCATCGAAACGAGTCCATATAGAAATCATGTTGGTGATACAATTGTCAGATCCATGCACAGGAAAAAAAGTTCCTTCGGATTTAATAAACGTTTGACTCGGGTTTGTTTACTATAAATAACATAATTTAACATCAAATATCATTTTGCTTGAACAGAAATGTTGTTTCGCTAGAAAAAAACCACGTAGTTCGATAGAAAAAAAAAACCAGTATTATTTAGAGGAAATGATATATTTAGTTTTTAATAGAAGAAAAGAAATTGTATTTCATTATATGTTAGATATTGTCCCACTGAAGCAAAGAAGTTCTTTAATCTTTTTCTAATATAGTGTTACTTCTTTTGAATAACTTATTATCTGTCACAACCATTGTAATGTTTGGATGGAAATATAAAAGAAATATGTTGCTTGACGTCGAGATATTTATTGTTTCAGAAATCAAACAATCCTGTTTGTTGAATGAAACGTTCGTTCGTTTGCCCCATTCTAAAAGACAAATTTGTTCCAATTAAAAAAATTTGATTAAACCCTTTCTCTGTGCGGTAAGTAATTATCATGGTAACTCCTCTTTCGGGGAACGGCAATTGCCTTAGGAGAATACTTCGTCGTCGAATTTCAAGAGGCAACCACGAACTGCTCTCACCTGTAATCAGTCAGAGTCTCTATCCCAGGCAGACTCTCGAGGACTCGCACCACAGCTGGCTCAGTCAGGCCGAACAGGTCTTCCCCGGAGACGTATCTTGGGAACAGCTGAACGGAATTCGTGCTCCTCCTCAGTTCCGCTAGTGGCTCCAGAATCCGACTCCAGACGGCGCGCGGAGTGGCGTCACGGAGTTCCACGTCCTCCTGCAGGGGTTCCTGGACGAGGACTCGGAATTCCGGCCGGCCGGAGACGTCGTGGATCGAGCAGACGTAGCGGCAACGTTTGTTGGGACGCCGCATGCTCCAGTAGAAGCGCACGATCTTATACCCAACCGGGTAGATGTAGTTGGGCGTGTGGAAGTTCTGCAGCTGATGCGGTAGCAGCTGGCCGACGCTGAGGAAGATCAGCGAGCCGACGCGCAGCAGGTGGTTGTGCTCCGAGTGGTGCATAACTGCTGCGACCTGGCGGTTCTCGTCACGGTTCACGTAAACGCGACGGTAAACGGACAGGGTGGTGAGCTCGTTGTCCTTCTCGTTCTTTTGCACGTGTTGCGAGCAGAAGGTGCTCTGGAAGAAGTCGAGGAGGTCAGCGGAGTCTCTCATAGGGCTGGACGACGTACGTGAATACAAAAGAATTCTACGATCGCGTTACCTTGTTCTTGTAAAACACGCAACCGTCTTTGACGGCGCATCCGAGGTGGTAGACGTTGGTGCATCGCGTCTTGAAGCACTTGACGGTAGCTCCGGGTTTCTCGCAGATAATGCAATTCAGGACGAGGCTGTGCTGCAAGGCCGTGTCCAGATTCATCAAAGCTCCGTTCACCGTCTCGTACACGTCCTCCGCCCAGAGCGCACAGTTCAGGTGCACCCACTTGTCCACGTCGAAATTCAGCAGCCGAGCCGGCCCGTCGGCTGTCCCGTCTCCTTGACTCTGACAGAACATGCAGCGACGACTGTCCTCCGCTTTTGCCGGCACTACGGTCACTCCCATGCGAAACAGCATCTGGAAAACAGATTATAACATTAATAATTAATATCAAGACTTTCAGATATTCAATCATCAAGAATTTTTCAAACTGGACTATTGCAGGACGATAGCTGCGAGTGATTATTTGTGGGAGCATAATAATGTCGACGAATCGCAAGAGACTGAATTTAAGCTTGATATATTATATATATATATATATATATATGTTAATTAGTGTAATATGTGTTAAATATAAATTGAGTATGTATTATGTCAGTTCCTCAAGTAAAAGTCCGAATATTTCCGATTTTTTGTTTAAATGATCTAATTCCTTATTTGGTAAAAAATGGTGGAACTGAAGATTGTCAAATAAAAGGATTCTATTTGTGACTAAGTGTAATTTTAAAATATAAGAGAGATGAATAATAATAAAATATAGAAAAAATTAATTAAAAAAAAAAAATTTTTTTTAATCCAGTTATTAAAATATTATTACATATTACATATCCAGATTCTTACTTGAGGGACTCTATGTTACACAAATGTTATTGCACAAGAAATAAGTAACTATGTAGCAACTCACGATGTGCATCGGACGAGAACCACCCATTCGGCAACGAGATAACGACATGCTCACCTCGGTGATCTCTCTATCGGTGGTTTTCTTGAATTTGGTGGTGGGTTGTATCGCCCCCGTCGCCCAAGTTTTGTATTTCAAGCCCCGCCAAACCTTCGCGGGTGGCTGCGGCTCGACAGTGGTCTCGCTCGGCTCCTCGGTGACCGAGTGTTTCTTCGGCCTCTTCTCCTCCGCCTCCACGTTCTCCGTCACGTTCTCCACGTGATCCGGTTTCTCGGACTTCACTTTCACGACGTCCGTCGCGCTTGTCGTGCTCGTCTCGTCGATGTCCATGCTCTCGATGCGCTGATCCGCCAACTGTGGCTGCTGTTGCTGCTGCTTTATAGGCACTTTCTTCAGGCTTTTCAAGTCTTCGTCCAGCAGCTTCGTTTCCGTCTTCTGGCACAAGTGATCCACTATCGTCGCGGCCTGCGACGGAACGAATTAAGAAAGACGAGTAAAATCTAATATTAAATATCAACTCGATCTAAATGCTGAATGCTTTCGCTTCTTGCTAACCTTATCTTGCGTATTGGAGGGCGTGCGGTGCATAAGGGCGAATTGCATGTAACAGGCGGCTGAGCAGAAGCACAGCTCGTCACCGGGTTCCGCCTCCTCCTTGCTCAAAAATGGCAGATCGGACACTTTCTTTCGTATCAGGCTGTTTAGGATCACGACGTCGCAGTGACGGCAAAATTTCGCCGCGCCGTTCAGGATGCTTTGAATGTCGATCGGAGCTAAAAGCATATATTAATTAGCCGATCGTAATAAGTGATCGGAAGCAATAGCGTGTATGGTTAATCCCGATACATCGATCTTATCAGATTTTAATTATTTCGTGTATTTTCTCCGAAAACATTTCACCCCGTTTTACTTGTTTAGAAGGCCAATTGACTTTCTAGCTGCACAAATACGTTGGCTTCGATATTTATGCACAAGTTACAGTACTAAATCGTTTTAGTCCTTTCACTATGGCAAAATCTGGCCGAGAGACAATTGTATAATACGCTATAGTCGTCGCACAGCGACGTGGAAAAGTGAAATAATGATCGGCACCTCCTTCCTTGCCGTCCTTCCCTTTGGTCCTGTACAAGCCCAATTTCTGACTGGGAGGAGTGGTGGTGCGTTCGACTATCTGGTAGCCAGTGGGCGGCGCGATATTCAAGATATTCGCTAGATCCTTAAGTACACCCATGATATCGTCCGCTGCCTGACTGTTGAGAGTCAAAGTGACGGTGACGTTTCCGCTTTCTCGCAACGGGATCGGAGGAGACTTTCCGAGCCTAAAGAGAGATACGTTTGTTAAGCGATTGGGCACACAGTACGCCCAAACCGGAGATCCGACGGCACGTAATTTGATTACATAATATTTACTTCACATCGCGCATATCAATTGATTGGTACGTAAAAAAGATACGTACTTAGGTACCCCGAGATTCTCCTTGTCCTGCTGGGCCACGTCCTTCGCGTACGCTGGCTTTACCCTAATCGGGATCGGCGAGATTAACGGTATAACGGGTGACAAGCGTTTCAGCCAGTCCGCTTCTTCGTCCGAATCCTCCTCGATTAATCGTAGCCCGGGGAAACGATGCATGAACTCCGGTATGACGCACTCGGGCGAGGATGAGCTCACGATGGTGTCCGGAGAGTCCGGATTCGCCGCTGTATTTTCCTTCTTATCCTCGGCTGAGAAAGTGGGACAATTGCATTTGTAACGGCGTTACTCTCGCTTCGTAAAACTTCGTACTAACGATAATGCAAGTAACAATAATAATAATAATAATAATAACGAGGTTGACGATAATAGAGATTTCTTCCTCGGATTAAATAAATTACACGGGTTATAAATAAACCTCCGAGACCTTTGGGTTGCGTTAAGCGTTTCCCTTGCGACTTTAGGAGTCCCTTCGTGCTAAGATTACTGTATGTTTCTTTAGTGCGCCCCCATCTTGAATACGCGACTACTACACAGAGAAAAAGATGGTCTCGTTATCGGAAAGTCTGCATAGTCCAGATTGAGAGAGTGCGGCATCATAGATTTCTGAAATTTTCGTCAGTTTTCAAGCAGGTTCGCCAATGAGTAAACATTCATGTTCATTACGCTACGCTTAATCTTCCCACACTGGAGTTCCCACGGACAAGCATCTGATACCTATAAAACGTCAGTTTTCAAAACAAATTCCCCGTAAAACGTCATTGCTGATAATCTCAGCCGTCCCGCGCTCTGGTCACTGATTAATTTCAATACCTGTCCGATCTTCTTTTCATGCTAATGTATCAAATGGGTTTTACCTCCCGATAAATAAGCGAATCAACAAATAAACCTGAAGGGAGAATGGAAACTTCGCGCTGAGCACTCACAGTCATCCAATTTGAGAGGCGGAAATTCCTGATCGTAGAAACCTCTTTGCGTGGAGAGTGGTTGCTGCGGCGGCAGAGGGTCAAGCTCGCCGAAGGGCTGCGTGTTGTAATGATCAGACAGCCCGGGTAAATTGGCACTGCCGTAACCGCCGGTTAAATCGCCGATTCTCGCGTTGTAGTCCCGCTGACTGGCGATCTTGGCGAGGTCGCCGCAGCCGTAGATCGGGCACACTCCGTAGTTGCGGCCGAGCAGCGGCTCCAACACCGCCATCGGCTGCAGCTGACGCAGCTGCGCCATCAGATTGTCCACGAACGTGTCGTAGTCCTCGTCGAGGCGCGACACCTTGCGCGACCGTTTCTTCTGCGGCGCTGTCGCCGTGTCCTTGCCTTGGCTCTGCTTACGCTTCTGCTGATATTGTCGCCTCTTCAGCTTTTTGAGATCTGAAAGTATCCGAAGTTCGGACAGTGCTTCGTCGTGGTACCACCAGTGTTCTCCAGTTTATTTGAACGTCAACTGGAGTGCAGAAATCATGTTTCAATTGATTTTCGTATTTAGCGTATTTTCTGGCTTATTTGGAAACTGAAACGGCGGATTTTCTTCTCTGGAATAAGCTGACTTTCTTTTTTTCAACACTAGGTTTACGAGACCCGTCAATTTGACGGATTTCAAATTTTGAAAAGAAATACCCAAAAAACTATAGCATTAATTTTTAACCACTTTGTATCGTAAATTAATCATTTCACCCGAAGAATTTATACACACAATTATTTTTTTCCTAAGCCTTCTAATTTTTAAAATCTGTATGTAGTATACCTAACTCTACGAACCACCGTAAATCTAGTGTTAATTAAATTTTAACTAGACCTCCTTATGGATGGTATTCATAGTCAGATCTTGTAAGCGACGCAGCAGCCAATGAACTTCTAGCTCTTACGGAAAACGACACGATATGTGATATTGCTTTTTGCGGAAATTCATGAATTTGCCTCACATTATAATCGCATAATAAAAGCAATTACATCCGCAAAACTATATATCCTTTTTTTTTTATAGCGAAGAGATACCCGTGAAGAAGAAACTCACCGGCCTTGTCGTCCATCGTGCCGTCCATGAGCTCCTCTTTGGCTGAAGCGAGAAAGTCTTTGGTATCGGTCTGCAAGTGGCTGGCACCGGTCGGTGCAACCTGAGCGGGCAGAGCCGCTTCGTCGAGGCCCGCCTCTTTCTTCACCTCGATCAAGGGTACCGTTGTCACCGGGCCCGACGGCGCGGCGGTCGTCACTGGCGACGGGATCGGCGCGTGGCCGTGGGTTAAACTGTGAGGCACTTGCTGAACGGGCTGCTGCTTAATATTAACATTCGGCGAGGACGACGGAGCGGAAGAGATCTGCTGAGCCTGCGGGACGACCGGCTTCTGCGTCGTTTGAAGAGTGCTCGCAGGCTGTGGCATTGACGTCTGAACACCGGGAAGGCTGCCGGCGCTGCTGGCAGGCGGTAGAACGCTTTTCGAGGCTACCGGTGGTTTCTGTTGAGCAGGTGGAACCCTCGAAACTGGGATGGCCACGCGTTGTTGTACCGGCGGGCTCTCCTTCACTATCACGTTCTCTGACTGTGATGATAATGACATATATCTCATAAAGATTTGAGTTTTACGCAAGAAATGAATTCCCAATTGTTAACAAGTAACAAATGATGAATAAATATTGTTAATAAATGACGAATAATTTAAATGAAAATCACCAACCTTGTGGTTACGAATAATTTAAATGAAAATCACCAACTTTGTGGTAAACTCCATTTTGGAAGAAATTTCAATGGCTTGATAAACTCAAATTATAGAAACGCTAATTTTCTTTTTCCCATTAAATCCTAAATCAAAGTCTCACGTTTAATAGAAGTATAAACCAGCACGCGTTGGCAGGAACGGTTGTTTGTCCATGCGTTCTGAGATCATATTCTTCTGTAGTGCTCTAAATCAATGAAACCGTTTCTATCTCGAATATTCTTCAAAATGCAGATAATATCTATCTGAGTTATCATCTGTGCTACTATCTGTAATTTCTGGAAAGGGCCGAAAGAGATCGCGCGCTCGCACGCGCGGAACGTCGTTACTTCGAGAATTATAATATAGAAAGACGATTCCTAAACGCACCAATAACCAATGCCTCTCTACTGTCAATTAGCCAATTAGACCGCTAATTTATATTTTTTTTATATTATTCTAAGGACGAGCCGAATTTGGTTTTATCTATAAATTTTGCACATTTTCGCGCATTTTTTTTTTTTAATAATTTTGTCTTCATCATTTTTACTCCAAAAGTTCCACGATAAATTTTGCATAGATAAAAATTTTAATATAATAAATATGTATTTTTAATGTTATATATGTAAGTTTAAAATTTGGATTTAAAGTAATTTTGATATTTTAAGGCTTTCACGGTGCGAAGAAATGCTTAATTTGGCTTCCGAGTTAGTACCGTGTCCTTCATGGATTCGTTTCCGACGTATCGCGAATATTCCAGTTCACTTATTCATGGTAACGATCGCGTAACTTTTCCCTTAGGGCGGAAACGTAGAAAGTGAAATGTTTTCAAATTGGAAAGTTTACTTTTCACGAGCTCACGCTGGAGGAGAAGATTCATGATCCCCTTGGAGGTTGATCATGAATCTTTCCTTCTAGCGTGAACTCGTGAGAAGTATACATTTTTTAACTTTCACTCCTCGCTTTTTACACTTCCGCCCTAGAGAAAAAGTTGACCGACACCCGGGGAGAGAAAACAACGTCGGGTCGTTCCTCTCCCTGGAGAAATGACCTGAAATATTCACGAAAACATCAATAACAAAAAGGTGAACGTGAGTTTCTTTCTCATTTCAGGGTACTGAGAGAAGTATCGAGAGAATACCGCACCTCGCAGACCTTCGGCGACGTTTTCGTTGTCGCCATCGTCGTCGCAATCGTCGTCGACGACGACGACACCGCGGAAATCGGCTGTTGTTGACTTCCCGTTGAACCGCCGGAAGAGCTGGGAAGCGCTGGCTTTATCATTTGATTGGCCTGCTGCTGCTGTTGCTGCTGTTGTTGCTGCTGTTTCAAGGTATCGATCTGCCCTCTCTGCGAGGTTATCGCTGTCGACGTGGATAACGGGGGAGGAGGCTTGGGGGACTCCTCTTTCGTGGGCGAGTTTTGAATCTTGATGGGTGTGACCGAGTGCGAGGACAGGAAGGACGTTTCCCTCGCCAGCACTTGCTTACCAATCGCCGCCTTCGGCGCTGGGGTCTCGTTCAACAGATGTGGCAACAGGGACGGCGGCGCAGGGACGACCGGCTGGTCCAGCTGGGCCGCCAGCGAGTTGACGATCGGCAAAGTCGGCCCTTGCCCCTGCATGGGCACCGGGGTCGTCACGCAGGCGTTGCTCTGCAGCAACTGCTTCAGCAACACGTTCTGCGACTCCTCGTACCGCAGAGGATTCGCGGAAGAACTCTTGCCAGGGTCACCCTCTCGTCCCGGGACCTTCTCCGGAACTTTCGCATCCTCGGCGTCTCTTTTCATGGTGCTGGACTGGTTATCAAGATCGTTGCTTTTACTATCGATAGGCAGGAGAAGCGGAGACTTGTGCTGGCTCTGATTGGAAGTTAACAAGTGGCTCGGTGCTTGCGACAAGGTCGACTGGAGAATGCTGGGGGTTGCCAAGGGCGGCACGATGGTTCGCACGCACTGTATCGGGCTAGTGACCGTCGAGGTGGCGTTCATCAGCACTCGCGAGGCCGCCGAGCTCACCTGCAGGATCGCCTGCAGATTGGTGGGCTGGGAACGCGGAATCGAAGTGGACGGTAACACGGAGCTCAGCAGATTGCCGGACTGAGTCGGCACGGTGTTGCTGCTGCGACCGTGACCTCCTGCCACCGACGACTTAATCGAACTCGTCTCGCCCAGCATGGCGTTCAACATGGAGTTCGACATGGAGATTGACGTGGTGATGGTTCGGGTGGCCATAATCGACGAAGAAATAGTGGTCGTGAGATTCGAACAGTTACTGGATTGAGGAGTGGTGGTTGGAGCAGTGGTAGTTACCCGGAAGATCGGCTCAGCCTTGAATTGAAATTCATCTCTTAACTATCGAAGTGCGTGTTATCTTTTAAATTAAAGCGAATTTAGGAAGTTTCCTTTATTTAGAAAGAGTTTTTTGTGATAATTTTTTTTTTAACCGTTTGTGATTAAGTTATTTTTGAATTATTTTTAAAATTAAAATCATAAGTAATTCGCATTAAAGCTAAAATTAAGGGATTCAGGCGTAAATTTAAGACTGATATTAATACTGACGCCGAAATGCTCGTCCAATTAAAATTCTCATTATTAGCAGTAAAATTTAGAAATGTGTCGTTTTTCTTCCCCAATTAAAACAAGACGCATTAGAAACGTTTTAATGCTTAAAATCAAAATCCCATCCGGACTGTGATCGAAATCTTCCTCCTGACGTTAAAATTAAATTAAAGAGTACGAACAAACGTCCATAGGCAATATAGATTTCCCATTTTTCTCCTCCTCGATTTTGCACCAAATTTTGGTACCAGATTAAAGTACTCACCACAGTACTCGCCACGTTACTACAAATATATATATCTTAAACTGTAGCGATTTATCGTTCCAGGAGAAATAGGCTCCAAAGATTTCAATCCTGACAGATGGCGATTATTTCATCTGTGGAGATTGAAACTTTAGGAGCTTATTTTCTCTGGAACGTTAAATAGTTACACCTTAAAATACATATATTTGTAATCAGATTGACGAGTACTGATCTGATGGCAAAATTTGGTGCAACATCGGGTGGATAAATAATGGGGAACATCTTAGCAAAACTCTTTCTCGTTATTATGTGCCAGATTCGCTGAAATCGTTTCTGCAGAAAATTAAAATTAATCATTGTGTACCTTGGAAACGGCGGAAGTTATCCCGATGGATTCCTTAGCGGGCTCCTTCAAAGTCAATTCTTGTTCTTTCGCGACACTAGTACTCACACTAGCTTGCGGCCGGTTCTGCTCGAGTCTCGACAAGGTGGAGGCGTTGCTGACCGGCAAGTTCGAGGTCGAGAACGTGCTGGTGGTGGAGAAGACGCCGGGTTTGACGGAGGAGACCATGGTGACGACGCCGGTCTGGTTCCCAGTGGTCTGGTTACTCTGCAAAGAGGAGAGCAGTGTGCGCAGCTGGTGCGACACATTAGCGACGTTGGAGGTGAGCTCGGTGGGCTTCGACAGGGGCGACAGGTGCGGCACAGTCGTCGTGCTCTTCTGCAGCTGCGCCACCGCCTGATTCGGCGCCGGCGGGCTCTTCTTCGCCTCAGAATTCAGACTCTTGAACTGGCTCTTGTTAGGTTCCTGCGCAGGAGGCAGTTGCTCGTTCTCCAGGCTCTCCTGATCCAGATCCATCAGCGAATCCTGCAGGATGTTCAACGGCAAGGTGTCGAGCGGAGTAGGCATCTGATAAATTAAACTCGACTTCAGCTCGCTGGTGTTCGCCATCTCCGGCTTCGACGAGATGATGTTGTGCAACATATCGAGGATATCGTCCGAGGACTCCTCCATCAGGGACTTCTCCTCGCTCAAGCAGTGCTGGAGATACGGCTTCGCGTTCTCCAGGTCCAGTTCCTCGGCAATTTTCTCCTTCGCCGACGTGTTCTTCGCGTTGTTGCTCTCTTCGAGATCACCTTCCACCTCTTTCGATTTGCTCACGATCTTCTGCACCTCAGAACCTGAAGAGTTCTCCTCCTTATCGTTATCCACCGGCTCAGCGTCGTTCTCCAGGATGTTGACGAGCGACAGATCGTCGGCGACAGGTGACATCCTCTTCAAAACCGCCGTCGTGGGGACCTCGCTCTTACTCTCGTCCTTCAGGGTAGCTTCCGCCGGGTTGTGGATCGCCTCCAGCATGCTCTCTAGCTCGTCCGTCGTATTCAACGGGTCGCTCAACTTTTCTTCCGCTACCGAAGCCGAGGGGATAGCCGAAGAGACACTTTGCTCCTTGATCTTCGCCTGCACGAGCTCCCCTTCCTCGGTCTTCTTTTTCATTTCGCTTTCATGACCTTCCGCCTGCCTGTTCGTCGTCTTCAGAATGCTCTCCTTCCTCAACAGATCCGTCATCTTTGGAGTCGACAACGCCACAGAAGTCGACTGGATACTTAAAACTAGTTTTGTAGAATTGTTCAATGTCTCCACTACGCTCGTCGAGCTGGAAAACTCGCTCTGCGCGCTGGAGGTTGTTGCCGGAGACGACACCTTTGGAGTTTCGCCAATTTTCGGCTCCGGTTTGCCTTGTGGAGAATTGGATACATTCTCCAGAGCGGTCTGACTGAGCCTCGCGGCGAGCTTCGCGTCCGCCACGATGCTGGCCATCGTCGACGGCAGGTTAACCTTTTGATCGCTGAAGGAGTTCAGCAGCGCGTCCTGACTCGCCGCGTTCGCCTCCGTTGCTGCGATGGCTTGAGCGAGAATTTGCGTATGGGGACCCGTAGTAGAGACCAGATTTGTACTCAGAATCGAAGAGATCGTGGTGATTGCCGAGGAAACCGGAGATTTCGAGGTCGTCGTGGCGCTTATGTTCGTCTGGTGAACGGTCGAGGGCGTGATTTGATTGTAAGAAACCTTCTCCGGGAAAACGAAGCTCGTCGGACTCTTAGTCTGCTTGGGGTCCTTCTGCGAAGACTTGGTCTGCTCGTCGATCAAGCTCTCCACAACCACCGTATTGTCCTTGGACACGTCAGTCAGAACATTACCGTCCGTTTTGTCAGTATCTTCGTCGCAGGACCCTTTCGAGAGATTGTCCTCGGGCGACTTCGTCGTGGGGTCAATGATGACCACCTCAGATTCGCTCACAAGGGACACCATGAGATCCTGATCGGGCGAATTGTCCAGGTAAGGCCCCGGCGAAGGGTCTACTCTGAGCTCCTCTTGGTCCGGAGACTCGGAGGTATCGGTGACAGCCACCAGCTTCTTCCCCGCTTGCAGAGTCCTCACTATGTCGAGCCGCAGGCCTTTCTTGTTCCTCGTGTTGGTCGGGACCAAGTCGTCGTCGCTGAGAATCGGCTCCTCCGACTGCGATCCCGGGTTCTCGATCTCCAAGATCTGCACGAGGTCGCCCTGGCCGCCGTCGGCGTTCACCAGTGCGTGACAGAGCGAGTCGTTGCTGTCCGCTGAGAGGTCTACCACCATTCCAGGCTCGAAGAGCACGTACTCCTCCTGCATGTCGCCCTCCAGACTGCCCGAGATGACGTCCACCAGCTCGGAGTCGCCGAACTGCTCGATCACCGTGATGTCGTCGCTGTCGCGCTGCGCCGCCGAGCTCAGCGTCACCTCGGTGTTCACTATAGTCTTGTCGTCGTCGTAATCGGCGGTGTCCGCGAGCTGGTCCAGCTTCTCGCCGGGGCTGTCGAGCGGACCGTTGTCCAGGGTGGACGAGGCCAAGGAACTGGACTGGCTTCCTTGCTTCGCCTCCGTCGGAGGCGTCTGCGGCGGAGTGTGCGAGTCGTCGTCGAAGTCGTTGTAGTCGGCGCACACGAGCGAGCCGATCTTCGCTGACTTCCGCAACACCGAAGTGTTCGGCTTCTCCTCCTGCGGTGTGTCCGTGCCCGCGCCGGCGCTCTTGCTGCTCTCCGCCGCTTTGCTCGACCACATGGGCGAGCCGCCTCTGAGGCCTAACTTGAAGAAGCCAAACCTCCCGAAGTTTGGAAACGGTATCGGATTCAGCGGATTGCGAGGGTTCCCCCCGCCTCCCTTAGCGGAATCCACAGATGGCATCGGATTCAGGGGGTTGTTGGGATTGCCTCCACCCCGTGCGACACTCGAGGATGGTATCGGGTTCAGAGGGTTATTGGGGTTGCCTCCGCTCCTAACGGGATTCGGGGACGGCACCGGGTTCAGAGGATTGTGCGGGTTCCCTCCGCTTCTGGAATGCTCCGAGGCACCTTGATCCTGAGAGACCTGCTGAAGGATCTGTTGTTGATCACTCGTCGGCAGATTGGCGCTCTGCTGGACGAAGCTGTGAGGTGTGTGAGGTGTCCTCGGGGTCGGGGGATTCTCCACGCTCTGTGGCCTGTCGGGCATCGCCGGGCTGTTACCGGTGGATTGTCTTCGCTGCATTTGCATCGGCGAGCCAGCCACCAGCGGGCTGCGGGGCATCATAGGCGAGCTGGGCGGCTGATTGGCCGCTGAGGAGGAGTGGTGGCCACCGTGGAGCATTGGCGAAGTGGAGGGATGACTCCTGGACATCGGGCTGGGCGGCTGGTACTGCGACGTCACCATCGGCGAGATTCGGTTCATTGGACTAGGCGGTTGCGAGGTCGGATTCAACGATTGCTGCAGCATCGGCGAGCCCATCGTCGTCTGCTGTACCATGGGCGAGCTCGGTGGTTGGCCGTAACCCTGCTGGAGAAGCTGAGGACTAGGAGAGTTGGCCGGCTGAGACACCATCGGCGAGCTGGGCGGCTTCTGCTGCTGCTGTTGCTGCATCTGCAGGTATTGTTGCCGCTGTTGTTGCTGCTGCTGCTGCTGCTGCAGCAGCTGTTGCCGTTGCTGTGCCATCTGCAGTGTTCTCTGAGTGATAGTACTCTGCCCTTCTTGGGAAACAACCTGGGCGATACCCTCGTGCTGTTGTTGCTGGAGAATCTGCTGACGTTGCTGGACCATCTGTAGGGCTCTCTGGGTGACAACGTTCTGCCCTTCTTGCGTGAGACTTTCATGCTGCTGTTGGTGTTGCTGCTGCTGAAGGAGCTGCTGCCGTTGCTGGACCATCTGCAGAGTCCTTTGGACAACGTTTTGCCCGTCTTGAGAAATAGCTTGAGAAATGGTCTCGTGTTGTTGCTGGAGAATCTGCTGGCGTTGTTGAACCATTTGTAACGTCCTCTGAGTGACTACGTTCTGCCCGTCTTGAGTGAGATTTTCATGTTGTTGTTGCTGCTGTTGCTGCTGCTGAAGGAGCTGCTGCCGTTGCTGAACCATTTGCAACGTCCTCTGTGTGACGACGTTCTGCCCGTCCTGAGAGATGGCTTCGTGCTGCTGTTGCTGGAGGATCTGCCGATGCTGCGCCAACTGAAGCGTTCTTTGGGTAACAACACTTTGCCCGTCTTGAGAAATAACGTCATGCTGCTGCTGTTGTTGCTGCTGCTGTTGAAGAATCTGCTGCCTCTGCTGAGCCATTTGAAGCGTCCTTTGCGCAACGACGTTCTGCCCGTCTTGAGAAATAACGTCGTGCTGCTGTTGGATCATCTGTTGCCTCTGCAGCAGCTGCGGCTGTTGAGCGAGCAGACTCGCCTGTTGCGTCGTCGGCTGCGGACTGCCCAGCGGCGAACGCTGCCCGTAGACGGACATGCCACCCGCCACCGCCCTCGGCGGCACGCGCTGTTGCCCGGCGGTTTCGCCCATCACCATCGCACCACTGCCGCCGCTCGCCGGTCGCACGAAGCGCTGCTGCGGCTGCTGAACCCGTGCCGCGTCCGCCACCGTGAACGCGCCTCCCGGACTGCCGCTCGCCGCCGCCAGCCGGCCGCCGATGATCGTCCGCTGTTGCGGTGACGTCATCCGCGCCACGGCCACGGCAGGACCGCACAGACCTCCGGGAGACGGCAGGGCGCCGCTCTGCGGGCTGAACGGACTCTCCTCGCCAGCCTGGGAGTGCGGGGTGCCGATTCGCGGCGACTGCTGCTGCACGTTGTGAGGCGACATGGTGCCCGGATTGGTCGACTGCGGGTTTCCCGGGCTATGCTGGAGCAACGTTGCGCCGGGACTATGCTGCACGATGGAGGGAGTCGCCGGCGAGTGCTGGATTATGTTGGCACCTGGAGACTGGCTGACCAACGCGGCGGGCGAGTGCATCGGTGAATGCTGCGACGGCGACATGAGCGGCGAACAGGGCTCCGGGTTGTTCGACTGTGGGCCCTGCGACGCCGACGGCTGCCGTTGCTGCTGCTTGTTGTGGTATTCCTGGGTCAGCAGATTGTGCTGGCGCAACTGTTTCCGCGACTGCTCCAAGTGCTTCTGCATGAACGTCTGCTCGTTGGAAACACGGTTCAGCTCCGCCGAGTCGTTCTCCGAGAGGTCGCCGCCCGTCTTGCGTAGCTGGCGTTGTTTGCTGGTGAGAGACTGCGAGAAGGTCGGATTACTTGCTTCCGTTGAATTGCGAAAAGGAGAGATTATCTCTTCAAAGTTTGGGTCTATTATACTTAAGGATGTATTTTGCCTATTAGTGCCGTATTTTCAGTGGTGCGTCGAGGGGGCCACTCATTAATTCAATATTTATCAAGCAAAATTACGTTTTTATACATTTATTTCACTCCCTAAATAATAAATGTTAATTTTAAACAAAGCTGAAATAGACGTGTGTACATATTATTATAAATACGAAAATATTACTTTTTATTTTTCTTATTAATGCTATATTTATGCATCAGTTGATCTAACAGAGATGCACAGATAAAAGAGATATATAAATGTTTAAATGTGTGCATATGTATATATATTTCGAGTATTACTATAAATTATAAACTTTAAATCACTGTATTATTATAAGTTATAAACTATATAAAAACAAAATAGCTAATAATTTTGAAATTTATGTACAATGTCTGCATGTTAGTCTTTAATATTATAGAAGTTTTTTTCCTACCAAATCTTATTTTTAGTTTAGAAGATATTAAAAAAGAAATATGGTACGTTAATCTCAAGGAACATGTAAAAATTGGATTACTGTCACTTTTGGCGTCACTTTTCAATACAATGCAAATCAATTTGTAATTTATCCGTTATTTTGAATTATGAGTGATACGTATCCATAATTCGGTCAAATTGAATCTACTTCGGTCTTGGACTAATCCAGCTCCACTTACCTTCTTCATTTTACGAATTTTCTGGATCTCGGACTCGTAAAACTTCAGTTGCTGCGTCAATACATTCTGCTGATTGATCAGCCAATGATCGTACTGCATATGCGCCTGTCGATCTTGCTCGTTCAGGATAATTTCCGGTGGCGTTGGTGGTGCTGGTATAAGCGGGATGTTGAAGGTGTTCAACCTCGCTGTGGAACAAACATAATTATTTCACGTCGGTCACACGAGCAACCCTGGTATAGAGTAAAAGTAACAATGAAGTGCGCGAAACGTGCGTTTCGAACGACAGGCTAATTTCTCTTTCTACACTAACATTCAGGCGGGGTCTGCGTGGCGATGGGTTGTCTAGGCACTTGAGCGGTCGCCATTTTAGCCGAATCGGATACACCTCCTTGCTGCCAGCCGGCACCGGGCACCGAGGGAGGTCTAGTCGTGCAGGGTGGTCTGATCACCGGCACACTTCCACCGGCTACCATAGTTTGAGGTGGCGACGTCGCTCCCAGAACGTCGGCTCTTATTCTCTCGAAGTCGCTGTCGCTTAGAAGATTGCTGCTCGCTGCGGGGTTCTCCGTTTGTTGTTGCTGCTGTTGCTGCTGCTGCTGCTGCTGTTTCTCCTGCTCCCGTTTCTCCTGCTCCAGCAGCTCCTCCAGCAACAGCGGCTGCTCCTGTGAACATAACTGCTGACAGTCAAGCTCGCTTCTAAATACACGAGATGATAAGTTACGCGGGTGTGTTTTGGATATGAGATTAGGGGTGCAACATGGGGTCAAATTGCAGAGCTGAGATGAGATTGTCGAGATCAAGGGAGAGTAATATTCGTAAGGACGAGTGAGACAACGGCACTTGCGCGAAGTATTGTAACTGTGTTTTTAAATGCTTTCGTATCGCAACTCGAATCCGCGTGACTCTGTATTTAATTGATATTACGTTTCTATTATAAGGGATTAAAAAAAAAAACGGTAATTGGATCAATTTGAAAAATTATAGAGGGTAACAAAATACTTTTCATCGTCGTTGTGGGGTGAAACGTGCCTGTCGATTGGATTGGGATTTATTGGAGTCTCCTGAAAAATTATTAAACATTATTTGTAACAAGTATAATATATATAATTAAAGAATTAAACAGTCTCTGCGAGAACGTCGATATATTTACATATAACGTCGATTTTGATTACTCCACGGGTTTTGGAATCGCGGAAAATTTGAGAATTTTCTAAGAATTTTTCGGATTCTTAAAATTCTGAAAAAACTGGCGTACCTCTAACATTTATCAATCCGCGGGCTTTTTTCTGAGATTCTCTAAGGATTCTGAGGATTTTCTAAAAAAGCTGAAGGATTTTCGAAAATCTGAGAGGAAACTATAATGATTCGTGAGGAAATATTTCTAGAAAATCGGGCTATCTTTATATTCCCTGTTGCGCGAATATAAAGATACATAGAATCTAGGTAAATCTACAACTCTCACGCACATGTTCACACACTCGCGAACACACACACACATACACGCACGCACGTACATGCAGAACAAGGATCTCAGACACTGAGACGTTTTATAAAAAAAGCAACGCTCAGGGTTACGAAAAAAGGGGATAAAGAATTAAACGAGTTATTCACATCGTTAAATGAAATCAAGATCGTGCAATACGCATGCATACGTCTAAGAGAAGTGCATATCGATGGTAAATTAACTGTAAAGAACATAAGTGCAAAAGGTGCAGGGTGTGTGTTATCGATTTCTTATACTCTCACAACATGATATATTCGAGTACACAGTATACGAAGAAACAATTTTTCTCAACTTTGAGTCGAATATAATTCTCAAATTCCTAATGAGGCTCTTTTCGTCGGAATTTATAAGCGCATTTCTTTTCTATTTATCGCGGAATATTAACATATCATATCACATATATACAGGATGTATCTGAACTTTACTGACAAACTTACAGGACAGATTCTATGTTGAAAAATAAGTAAAAAAGGTCTTAATAAGCATATGTCCGCAAAAGTTTGGTTTTTTAAATATAGCCTTTAAATGATGACAACGATGAAAGAAAATGTATCGCGATAAGTGGGTTAAGAATACTAATACAACGATTTTAGATCCGTTTTTAAAGAGAATAATTATAAATTTTGATATTTCTGAATATTTAGCGAGGAATCACCTGCACAAATTATTCATTGTGACGTTGATATATTATTACCATTTGTTGCGAGTGAAATTAGAAAAACGCGTGTCTTTTTCCACAGATGTCAATTCTGCATTGATAAGGGAGGCAGACACATTTTGAATAATTTTTATAACATCGTGCGTCTAATTACTTAATTTGTAAAACACGATTTAATGAATAAAATATGTATTTTTTTAACTGAAATTGCGGCAGCTATATCTCAAAAACTAAGCACTTGAAGGCATATATTTACTAAGACTTTTATTTACTTTTTTATATAGAAGTTTGCCGGTGGAGTTCAGATACATACAGATACTATATGTACACTGGGTATTATCGGACAAGAAGGAAAGAACCCGAGACATAATACAGGTCAATGAGACAAACATTTTAGTCGTAAATGATTTAAAAATAAAAAAATAAATAAATCTATGGCCCGTTAAAGTTGTGAATAGCGATTTTTCTATACACAATTTCTAACTTTAAAGAGTCACACAGCTCTGTCATCTCTTACTTTTGACCCCCGGACTCACGACGCAAAACGTTTGTCTCACCCCTTGTAATCTCCTGTATTTTTCCCCCGTCGTTCAACAACACTCTGCGTAATATTCTGCAGATATAATATATCCATCCTCTAAATAGAGAAGTGCTTTGCTAGAGGGGTTCTCCAATGGAATAGGTATTACAGGGGTACGTTCTCGTTTCCTCGACACGAGGGAGGAGGTAGGTCGTATTGGAAACTGCCCCGAATCTCGCTCACCTGCAGAAGCAAGGGTCTCCGGTGAGGGTGCGGTGGTGCGCCGGTGTGAACCGCGGGGCACATCGGCGGGCCCGCCGCCGCCACCGGCACCTGCTGGTGCCCCATATGGACCACCGGCGGGGGCCGCGTCATAGCCCGCCCGCCACCACCACCTAGGCACAGCCCCATCTAGACATGCGCCAACACCAAATGCATATTGCAAACACACCCAGGCCAAGGACACCAGCCAGTATTCTTACGATACGACTATCCTTTCAGCGCCATTTCTACGCACTTTTCGCGATGATCTCTGATTATCTCAGAGATTAATTCGAATCTCATTGAAGACGGAATATATATATATATATATATATGAATAAGTTTTTACACACAAACAATTAATTTACTGAATTGATATTTTCGCTTAAAAAAAATTTTGATAATTGATAGAGGAAAGGAAGTTTCAAATTATTACAAAAATATGTACTGAAGTTGTTCTCGATGAGATTTTGAGAGATCCGGCAGAATTCTACAGGATCTCAAACTTTCATACAGTGAAAACTGATTTAACAGGTGAGTCATACAGTTTCAACCAATTTCTCTTTAACGTACAAAATTACATACTCTATTTTATTATAAGACAGTGCTTTTCTTGGCTCTGAGAGGATAAGATTCGTTATTTAGCTACGTTTACGTTCACAGCAAATTTTAATAACCCGACCTCAATCTCGACCTCTGATTACGTTAACCTATTTATTGTTGTGTTTGTGAATAATTTGCATAAATGTAAGAGAATTTACGGCCACTAAATAATCCGATAATTCTTAAATTGAAGTATAAATATAATTGTCATGTTCTTGGTAGATTCAAAGTTTTTTGAACAGATAACATATTTAAAGAGTTTACGTAAAAATAGTTTTTACAGTGTAATCTACGAGAACACTTATGTATAATCTTAAAATTGCAATCTAAGAGTAAAACTACGCAAAATTACCGTATACTCGATATTGCAGCCGCGCAAAATATTTCTGAAATAAATTCAGCAAAACTAACTGACACAGAAATATCGTACATGCAATTGCGAAACATCTTATTAGTTAAGTATACATTATAAAACGCTTGCAAATTGTGTTATTGTAAATGTAAGTTGTCAGAATGGAGTTTAGCGTTTTAGCATCGCGTCTCTCACCATGATCGTCATTCTTTAAATAACTCTTTAAATTACATATGTATTTACACTTATAATTGTTACTAATTTCTATGTTCAATGGAAAAGATGTCTATAATTTTCGTTTTTCAATAATAACTAAATAAATATATAGATGGTAAAATAAAATAACAACCGCTCACAAATTTCTTCCTCTTATAAATCACCTTAGATTCATATCCATAGTAATTATTAACCTATATAAATCTTCTAGAAATATTTATCATTTCAATCTGTCTCTCTCTCTCGTTTAATTTATTAATTAGACCTCCTTCATGGATGTACTAAATATCGAAGCAATGCATACAAATTTCAAGAAAGGCTGTTTTAAACTGAAGAAACGACACTTACCTGGATCGGTCCGGGATACGGGGGTGGAGGTCCTGGATATGGGGGTGGTGGCGGAGGCGGTGGTGGTGCTAAAGGCATTCGAGGCCCGATCATGTGATTCACGGCGACAACTCTGCCCGCTACATTGGGCACGTTCGCTACTCGCATGCCGAGGCGTTGTGGTTGCGAAACTGCAACATGAAACATGTATGAACGATATGAATAACGATGCAGTAATTATTCAATAAAGTATACAGAGTGTTCCCTAACATAACATTGGAATATCTCCTTTGCTTTTAATAATATGAGAAATGTTTAGAGCCACAATTTTTGAATGGTTTCGAAGGAGAAATACCGTAGAAAAAACAATGTTTTGAAGTCATATCATTCGATTTTTTTAAAGTCCTCATATTTAAGCCCCCAAAATATTTAGTTCTTATTCTGAGATACCCTATATAGTTTTTTTATATAAGTAATATTATGAATTCGATTATTTTAGTATCCAAAATTTAATTGACATACCAAAGATATATTCAATCGCATATCAAAGATAATTCCAATTAATTAAGTCAATTTAATTTAATCCAAGTAATTTTACCTTGAATGTGCGCCTGCGAGATTCTCTGGGGATGTCCTGGGAAGCTCGATGGATAACTGACCGTTACTGTATTGGTGGAAGTCACGACTCCGAGAACTCCATCTGGTGACACCAGTCTCGTTCCCGGCGGCATCGGTCTGCCCATCGCTGCCGCCTGCTGTACATGATGGTGCATCTGCTGCTGCACCACCTGCACCTGCATCGCCGCTGTGTTCGCCTGTGAAGCAGGTTGCGATGACGTCATCGACGGTACGTTGGTGCCTTCGGTTAATGTTGTCAACGTTGTGCTGGTCGAGCATGAATCGGCGATTTCAGCCGGACCACTAGGTAGATGATCCGGTTTTTGCTCCTCGTCCTTGGTTTCCTTCTTTTGTTTTTCTTCCTTCGGTTCTACCTCCACCTGCTCTAGATCCAAGTCTAGGATGTTGGTTTTCTCGCCGCCTGCCAACTCGGGATCCGCGTATTCCAGGATATTGAAGTCCGCCCCCATCTCAGCTGCACAAATAAGAAATTCACATTGAATCATACATTTGCCCATGAAATATATATTTTATATAATGATGTGATTTTCTTTTTACATTAATAATGTATATCACTTGCGACGATGCATCCCCCCGGCAAACACCGCGACCGACCGACCATCCGTCGGTCGCAGAAACGGCGCTAGGCGCCGACAAACAAATTCACACGCGAAGCACGCAACCGACACGTGTACACGTAAGCAACAACGTTTGTTGTTGTTGCCAAACACGTGTCGGAAAAACCGCGAAAACGCGGTATAAAAGACCGCGCCGCCGTGCTATCGGGACCAGACTCCGCCGGAGTCAGCCGAGATCGCAAGATCACAAGCTGCTCCGGATCCCATCCCCAGGTCGAGGGACCGCGACGGTGCGTACGCCGTCGCTGCTGTGAGTTCGCAGCCGAATCGACATCCTGTCATCCGGAAAGTCAGAGGTCGTGCGCACGCGGTCTCTCCCGTGGAAGTCGCGGGCACCGGATTCACAACAACTTCCATTTCGGGACGGTGTGTTCGCCGTCTCCACCGGGAGCTCCCGGCCCTCTTGCCCGCGGCAGACCTGGGGATCGGCACGAGTTGGGGTGGTGTGTTCGCCGCCTCTGTTGAGCGTTCACAACCTCGGCCACTCCACTCTAGTCGTTGGGCTCTGCGTCTCCGGGGCGTGCGAACGCGTAACTAGAGACAACGCGTGTCTCTCCGCCGCACCTCACCGGAGGTACCACCGACCGCCGCGAACCGACCGCCGCCGGCTGCACGTTGGCTAGGCTCGCCCGGCCGACTCCACCGTTCCTGTAAGGAGGCACGATACCGCGTGTCCTCCGCTCCGGGAGTCGACCGACGCGGGCACTCCGCGTGCGGCAATCACCGCGAACCGCGTACCGCGACGCCGAGTCGAGCAGGTGCATTCCGCCGTTGCACTCCGATGCGAGACCGTCAAATTTAAAGCCGCGAAACATCAACACGCCGAGACGCTAATACCGCGCCCGCTCTCCGCTGACACCGCGGGATCCTCGCAGCGGGAAACACCGATCCGCCGAAACACCGAGCGAGCCATCAATACACGGCCGCAATATAAACACGGGATTCCGTCACCGACACTGTCATCGCAATATTTACCGGCGTTAAAAGGCAGATGGAAAGCACGGCTTGTTATCATTAAATCTGTACCAAACATCGTGGCACATAATTTAAATAAACGGCTAATATCGAATATTCGCTCGCTCACTTATTCGCTCACTCACTCACTCGTCCACACACACACACACACACACACATACACTCTCACCACAAGACGCCTGGACATCCGGCGAGCTACGCCAGGGCCACCGACACCGGACACGGTCAACCAGCGATACCGGAAACGACCACCCCGCCGGCCGGGGCGGGACGAACGTCTACCGACCGACGGGGCCCGGGTCACATACTTTTTAGTTATCCACAAATATCCACTTTATACTTATAATTTAATCTCTTTTGTAGGAAAACTCACCGAGCAACTCGTCGTCGTCGTCGGCCAAATCGCCCAATATTGCACTGACACCCTCGACTTCGACCATCGGGGCACCTTCCTGTTCCAACTTTTCCAGTTCGGCCGTGACATTGTCGGGAATCTCAGACGAGGCTTCCGAGGTGGTGGTCTCGCTTATGGTCGTGGGTAGTGGCGCCCGCACCATACCTTGAGCGCCCAACATGCGAATGCCCTGATTCAGAGTGTCTTGCGCAGTGCGTGCAATGCGTTGGTTCAAGTTTGGCGTCGGATTCGCGTCTGAAGGAGAAATATTTGATCATTTACAAGAGAGGAGAAAATATGGTATACTTGACAAAAAAAAAAAAAAAAAAAAAAAAAAAANTGAAGTAAAATCAAGATGAAACAATGTCCAGTTAAATTAGAATGACAATAAAATTTAAATAGATCTTATTATATACATATGGATATATATATGGATACAAGAGTCTATTGATTCACCTGCAAATCTTTGTTGATGTAAGATGTCGTAGGGCTCGGAAATAGCGGTCCTAGCAGCAGGTAACCGCGTTTGCAGGGCTTGGGCGCCTTGGAAATGCTGCTGAGGCAAGGCAGCGCTTGCCTGAGGTCTCTGCAGCAGCATCCTGGTACGATGATCGATACCTTGAAGTCGTGCGTCGATGTTACCCGCTGCAAAGTGTCGCAAAATTATTTCTGAGCGTACACGACACACACACACGATTGAAAATTTCATTCGACCGTGACAATAACGGGAAATATCGAGTGAAACTTTAATACGGAGATGAATACAATAAAAAACGTACCGATGGGATTCCTGATCAGAACGTTTGGTTGTATGGGCATTCTGGGCCGGACAATACCGGGCGGCAGAGGATGGCGGAAGGTGCCTTCGTTGCCAGAGTTGCCGGGTATTTGAGAATGCTGCGGAAGCTGCACGTGGCTTGTTTCGAACTGCTGCTGGCCGCTCTCGGAATTGTTCTGGCCATCTGCGTCAGCGGAACAATACGATTTCATTCACATAAAAATAACGAATACAGTAAATTAGTAATTATTAAAATATTGTTGCATGTCCAGGTTGATGTAACATTAATCTCTTTAATTCCAATATAAAATCGTCTCGTTAGTCTCCACAAATGAAACAATAAAAATGAAGTAGCAACAATATATAATGAGACGTACACAGCGTAACTCGAGAGAAAGAAAGACGCCAAGCATACCTGGAGTCCAGCTAGTCCCGACTCCTTCGATCTTCTTGTTGAACTGCTGCCTCTGCAGGAGATCTCTCAGCTGGCGATTAACCTCCGGCTGTTGGCTAAAGACCTCTTGCTCCTGCCCGGGAGCCCTGGGAGGCTCGGGGGCACGTGGGGACGGATAGCCTGCCGGAGCAGCAGGGACCGGGGTGGCCGGAGGCGGTTGTACGCCGGCAACGTTGTACGGGTCAGGAGTACGCGAAGATGGAGGCGCAGGAGGTGGTGGCGGAGGTGGTGGGGGCGCGTAAACGGGAGCAGGTCGCGCGGAGGGGGCCGGTGGATTGAAGACGGCGCGGGGAGCGGCACCCGGTGGCGCCGGTGCTGTCGCGTGCTGCGGCGACGATGTCGAATAGGAAGACGATGTGGGCGCGGGACCCCGCGGCGAGAACCCGTCGCCGCTACCCTCGAAGCGCTGCTGGAAATGCTGTTGTTGCTGCTGCTGTTGCTCCAGCGCTTGAGAGGACGCCGGAGACTGCGGAAAGTCATGGGGGGATTGGGGCGCCTGCGGCGAGAAAGGCGACGGTGGCTGCGGGAAACCTGGTCGCACGACCCCCGGGGTTCGGGAGATAGGGCAGACCTGATTGGGCAGGCGAACCATACCCTGATGCGGACTCTGCGGGGTGAGATTGCTGCGGGTTACCTTCAGGGGTGGCGTCGCAAAGGTGCTGCGCGAGCCTGGCGAGGGGGACGCCAATGGAGTCAGCTGGCTTGTGTCCTGCAACGACGATCCTCGTTAAATATCAGTTGATGTATTTAAATACGAATGATACACTTTCTATTCTTTACGGGACTGTAATCGATATAAGAAGGACGTTGAACTGATAATGAGTAGTATAAAAAGATTAACGTTCTTAGATTAAAAATCAATTAAGATATGTAATAGGAAGGTCTATAAAAGCGGGCGCTAGTTAGAAATGCGCAAATATAAACAGCAAATATTCAGGTTAATAAAGTTATATCAAGCAAGTCGTATTGAAGTTGTTGAATACAACTTCATTAACCTGAATGTTTGCTATTTATATTTGCGCATTTCTAACTAGCGTTCGCTCACATACAGGCTTTCCTACATAAATCTTTAATTGATTTATAATGAATTGTAATTTATTATTAGGATGTAACTACGCGTGAAATGCACTTACTTGTGCCGTGGAAACTTGTAATTGAGTCGTCACGCCGGTATTGGTATCTGGAGCCAATTGGGGCGTGCCTTCCTCGCTGATTTGTCTTTGCACTCTTGCGATCGCTGTTAATTAAGAGAAAAGATATCATCCAGGGAATTTAATTTAGTTTAATTCAGATAAATCTTTAAGGGGTTTTTAAGGGGTTAAGTTTTACGGGGTCTTTTACATTAAGAATTTTATGATACTATCTAATAATGATAATATAAAGGACGTACCATGTACACGTTGCTCGTGAATAACCTGTTGTTGCATCTGTTGCTGTTGCTGACGTACGGCCTGCATTTGCTTCCATTGCCTCTCCTGCTCAGCCTCTTTGCTCCGATCTCTGTTCGACAGCCTGTCCTGCTCCTGTTAAAGATCAAGTCGGTATAGGCCCCGAAACAGTTATTAGGAAAAGTCACTACATTTCTCGACGCGACCAACTAATTTTGATAAATTGTGTCACTAATTGTTAATTTTAACTTTCAATTTTAAGTCACATCCAAACTTTGTCGCAATTTCGATCGAGAGATTACTTCATTATTTTCATTAGTTTTATTATTTCCGTTAAGTTTCAGTTCAACTGGGAAACTCAAAATTTAATATCCAGAATTCACGAAAATATTTTATACGGTAAATGATTGTTACACGAGTGAATAACATTGGTGAAATGTAATGACCTTTTTTTTCGTAAAGCACTGTTCAACACGAGGCAATAATTACAATCAGCCAATAAAGAATGCTCATGTACACAAGGTGGGCCAAGTGTTGGAGATAGCTCGACAAAAATAGGAACATATCTAGACGTTTATTGTTTATATAGTTTCGTAGTTACAGAAACATAAACTTTGTTGCATGAGAAACCGGGGACTGAATACTAAAATTATACAGTCTGTAACGATTACAGTAATATTACAGTCTGTAACGACGACGATCTAAACGATCTTAATTATCTTTATTTTCTAGTTCTCTTCAGGTGTCTTTAATGAACTCTAGTGCACGTAATTTTTCTCTTGTAATTTTTGCGAAATATATACCGTGAACTTTCCAATTTTTACGACTGAATTAATATTTTAAACATATTAAAAATGTCACCTGTAGTTTGAAATCTCAACTTTTCGTGATCTTTGCATTTTTATACGATTATATGATTTTAGATTTATGGCGCACAATGGGTATATTTTGCATAAACACTCGTAAAAGTAACAACACGCTGCTAAATTAATCATGATCAGCGAGATTTGGCAGATCTCGAATGTGCAAACACACTGGGAGCAATGAATACCAGCCACCATCTAGATATAGTAGAAAGATAATAATAGTCAATTAATAATATTAGTATAATTGTGTATAAATATATTCCACTCGCCTGAAAAAGTTCTCGTTCGCAACACAAATGACACAAAACACCACAAACACCTGTTCGTCGGAGGGATTAATGCGACAATCTCACACCCATGCATGTGTCAAAGTGTTAATATAATCCCAACAATTACGTAACAGAAATTACAATTATAATCATATAAATATAAATAGTAAGAGGTATGTTAAAACTTAAACACCATTGTCTGTAAAACAGGCAAGCAATATATACGAGACTTGATTTGATTTCCGAGAAAAAAGTCCGAAAAATAATATCGTGTCTATTCATTTACAATAGAAAGATATAAATATATTAAGAACAATATAAGAATTAGATAAATATTGAAGCGATAACAAGGATATAATGATATTAAAATAAATATGAATAAATATCAAATAATAAATGCATATATAAATATAAATGATCATATGATTGATATAAGTAACTTGACGAAAATATAACGATTGTATCAGTAACTCGTAAAATGCAATTATTGCGCAGAGAAAATTGCCTTTCTCTTGCAGGGAAAGTAAAACGATGATGATATTAGTACTAAACTAGCGCATGACCACTATACAACGATATATATATGTATATATATATATATATATATATATATATATATATATATTGCGATACAAATCTACCAATCACCCACAACAACGATAAATAAATCAATCGTAAGCAATATCGGGCGGATCCAGAGGACAAAGGACAAAATGATTTATAATTTAGGATCATGAGGGACCAGAAGAAATGACGGAAGTAAAAGAAGATGTGCTACCATCCTTGAACATGCCATGGAAATGTTTAAGTTAAAAAAAAAAAATATATATATATATATATATATATAATGCTACCACAATAATTTCCGTCACAGAGGCGATCTAACGCACAGAAGGTAAAAATAATATATTTTATATTCAAATAAATTAAAATCGAGGAAGACGAAGAGATACAAAAATGTCTGATCATTCCAAACAAAATCATTCGCGCTAATTCAAATTGAGAGAGAAAGAGAGAGAGAGACTGGAATTAGAATCAACAATATCAATTCTACTAATTTAAATAAAGGGTACTCAAATATATTCTCTACTATGAATACTCAATACATACTGACTTGAATGATAATAAAATATTTATATAGAAGAAATTAAAACGTATAAAAATCAGATATTTGCCATCGAGCGTCGATGCGCTAATACAGCGAGGCATCCTGTACATATCAACGGCGCCAATAAAAAGTATCGTAATTGCAAAACCGTAACTTTCCGGCAAACCGTGTTTGCGTATTTCCTTCCCGCTGGGTTTCCTCGTTTCTCACAGATAATTGTAACAGAGAAACAAAGTGATAAAAAAAAAAAAAAAAAAAAAAAAAAATATATATACATATATCGTNATCGTTATTGCTGCTGCAGTTACAGCTGTTATTAGGATCGCCGATACTCTATCGGCGCGCACACTACTAGAACGACAACGTAGAATATAGCTCGAAAAAACGAGAAGTAGACTGAAAAAAAAAAAAAAAACGAAGTTACCACGACAGTTTGTCATTGTTGCCGTCGACATACAGGAGGAATACTAAGTCTCGATCAGACATCATCGGGCACAGAAAGAGGCAGAACGAAGTAGAAGAAGACACTAACAGAGTTCGGCGGGCAAAAGTTGGCTCTCACCATGGCGTTACTCGGGTGGTGGTGTTGGTGGTGATGGTGGTGGTGGTGGTGGTGGTGGTGATGGTGTACGGGGGTGAGGGGCGGTGGTACAACGACAGTGTGAACAATCGCGGTGGGCGGTGGGGGTGGCGGCAACGGCGGGTCATAATGCTCTTGGCTGAGGGACGGGAGAGTGCGCATGATCTCGGACGGGGTGAGCACTCGGATCTGCTGGTCACCAGCGTTAACAATCGCGGCGGGCACCGCTACCGAACGTTGTTGCTGATGTTGAGGAGGCGGTGGAGGTGGAGGTGGAGGTGGCGGTGGTTGTGGTGGCTGCCCTTCACCTGGGTCTCTACAATGAGAGGAGGAGGAACGGGACGGAGGTGAAGAGGTCGACGACGACTGGGCCTGTCTCGCGCTCTCTGGCGGCGACGGGCAAGGGGGGGTGGGAGTTGTTAGCTGCCTCGACGCTGCTCCCTGCACCCCACACACCTCCTGATGTTGTTGATGTTGCTGATGTTGCTGACTACCGCTGGGCATCCCCGACGACGACGTCGGTGTCGTGCTGGTCATCAGCATCCCTACCCCGGCCGGCTGTTGCTTCTCCTGCAGGGGCGCCGTTAGCAAAGGTCTCGCGAGGCCCAGGGAGCCCACGGGTTTGCTCATCATGATGCTGGCGGCGCCGGATGCGGTCGCGGGGTTGTTGGTGGTGGTAGTGGTGGTGATGGTGGTGGTGGTGGTGGTGGTGGTGGTGGTGGTAGTGGTGGTGGTGGTGGTGGTGGTGGTCATGTTGGTGGTAGTGGTGGTGGTGGTGGTGGTGGTGGTGGTGCTCGGTGAAATGTCCTTGGAGAACTGTCGGGTTAACAGCGGCCGCTGGTGGTGGTCCTCGTTCACACGACGCGGTTCGTACAGGGTGCCTCTCGTACGACTAGACGTCGTTCTCTCCTCCCTCTTTTTGACAAAGACTCGATATAATTGCTTATCAGCGAGAATACAAATGTAATGTAATGCGCGTCCTTTTGATGTGCACCGGGTCGGGTAACTTCACGAGAAACACCCTGTACGCGAAGAATGGTATAATGGGCCCGAATGAGGCGAGACGGGACGCGCATTGAGAAACGATGAGTCGATCGTTAGCACACACATGTGATACATTCAGTTCCACGTAATTGTGAGAAAGAGAGAGAGAGAGAGAGAGAGAGAGAGAGAGAGAGAGAGAGAGACGTAAAATATAAAGATGGGATCTATATGGATATTCGTACGGGTCTACGGACTCGCAAATCTGTGGGTCTACTTTGTGTACTCTAGATGCTTCATGTAGATATGTTTTTAATTACTGTACACACGTAAGGCTGATTTGAGAAAAAGAAGTCAGAGAAAGTAGCGGGGGAGGGGGTCCGTTTATACATTTACGAATCTATAAATTTATGCATTGTTTACATTTCTCTATGAATTAAAAAAAATCCTCACAATTCCTCACAGAAGTCCTCACAATTCATTTTAAATTGAACTGGATTAATAAAAAAAATCATAAATATAATTGAAAAAAAGCGATAGATGATACGGGTCTATGTATCTGATTCATGAAGATTAGACTTACAAATGAGATTTGTGTGATTACTTCCTTCTTTAAACACACGTATCTATGAATCTTTTTATGACAAATTCTATAAATTCAACTACTCTTTTTTTTTCTAAAGATCGGGAATGTAGAGTGAGTCCATGTGAACCGTCCCTCTTCACCTCATTTAGACCCACTATATGAAAGGCCCATTCACGCTCAATCTTGTATAAATTTGAGCTTGAATAGGACTTATTATACTACTAATTACAATATTACTAGCTTACAATAAAATTTATATGAGAGATGCGATCAAAAATTTCCAACTGTGGGACTTTTACTTATTCTCGCTCGTGAGTGCAAATATTTCTGGCATTATAAACAACAGATTTCATCGTCCATGTACAGTGCAATTCGTACTTGTAAATCTGATAGAAGTGAAATGGGCGACGGAACTATTTATATATTCAACTCATTATAATATTGTGTTTATATACATATATTTAAAATTATTTTCCCTCGCATTCAGATACAATTCGGATCTACTATAAAATCCTAACTGTGATAATAATTCTGCCACACAAACATTTCGTTTAAACTATCTTCGCGAAAGACATCACGTGAAGATATCACACACATTTTAAATTAATTATTGCATTATAATAAATAATTAAAATAAAATGGTACAGCTTTACTGCCGCTTAGCTAATTTAAACGAACGTCAAATTTGTATGAGTAATTAATGATGAATGTGTTAGTAATAATTTTTGAATAAACTTCGAATTTTTTAAATTTGATAATAAATTTTTTCTCTCTCGATCACTGTAAAAATAGCCTGAAGTTCACAATGGGTACGTGATTTGCGACACACAGAGGTCGAGCTGTTAGTCTCACTTACGTGTTAGCACAAGACACGATCGAGGACGAAACCCCATGAACGTCTCTGGAGATACGAAAATGTCCCGAACGTCGCACTTTTCACTTTTCAATTTGTTTTCTCACAATCTTAAAAATATAAGAAAAAAAGGAAGAAAGTCGCGAAAAAATTACATAGGATTATTTAGCATCTACATACAATGTTCTTTCTGTTTTAAAATACGACGACAACTTCAGACTTGACATGAGAATGGAAGTGCGACAGTTTCGAGACACTTTGTATACACCTAGTCCGCACATTTCTTTTTGTCTTTTTCTACTACTTCGTAAGACAGTCTGATTACCTGTTGCGTTTTCTTCATGCGGATAGCAGCACGATTATCGCGAGCCTGAGTAAGGTATGGAGCCTTTTTGTCAGTTGGTAGAGCTCGCCACTTCTTCAAGATCTGCTTACACCTCTCGGACCAGGCGGGATACTCGGTTTTCCACTCGGGATGATTGAGATTGGCGTAGAGCACGGATGATATAGTTGCGTTTGCGCCCAACGCCTCGTCGGCTTCCAACTTCAGGTTGCTTCTTTGGTTATACGAGATAGTAGCATTGCTCGCAGGACCATTGCCTTCATCCTCGGGATTCACCCACGGACTGGGCGGTTCGGAAAACGCAGGACTGAATTGTGGACTACTACGAAAACGCCACATGAATGATTTTAAAGATAACTATACTAAGGACATAATTTCAAACATAAAAATTAACATTTAAGACAAATATATTAAATATAATTATTACCGATTATTAGATATTTTTTATTTAATATATTACTATTAATTATATAGATCTTACTTTTAACAATACTTTTAAGAATGATAAATAAATCCGAGCCACCATGAGGCAATTGTAAAATTCTATTAAAAGTTTCGATTTAAGTTGCAGTGAGCATTTTGCGTATTAATTATAGAGATTTTAATAGAAATTTTAAATTGGATTTTTATTGTACTTTCGATTGATTATAATGTCGGTACTTACTTGCTATATTCAGAATGATACGGAGAAGGCGGTGGGAAACTCATGGGCGAATTAAGATTTGATTGTCCTACAGAGGATAAAGTACCAGGCACTTGGGGTCTTACCAAAGGCATTGCCGTTGGAATACCTATACGTAAGAGTATTATTAAAAAAATATCTTTTTCTAAATTCATTATTATGGTCCAAAGATCATAATTTTTTGAAACAATAGACTACGTATTGGAAATTGAAACTGAGATTATAACATGATGGAAAATTGCTTTGTTAAATGGTAATTGCGATTTACATTGTGGTGAATAATTGTCGCAGCGTTTGTATGTCTTGTTTCACAAAAATACCACATGAAACGATAAAATACGCGTGAACATAATCAAGAGGAAAAATATAATTTGCACTCACCAGGATGAGGAGATGGTGACACCAACGGAGTGGTGGACGACGAAGGATGCGAGGCCTGAGCCTGAACGGAAAACACTGATGACTCTTGGGACTCTTGGGACTCGTCTGTTAACACACCTTTAAAGATCTCCTCGATGTCTTTGCTGTCCATGTTTGGCAGTCCTGAAAGAAAAATAATCGATTGGAATATCCAGTTTCATGAAATCGATTAATATTCAAACCAAACGTCTAATTATGAAAGATTTAATTTTTGTCTAAAGTCAGGGTTTATACGATACTAAGCTGTAAAAAAAATTCAAATTTGAGACCCACGTAGAATTAAATCATTTTATATGGTCGAGTAACACCAGAAAATTCATAATCGTACTCAAGATGGAGTGACCCCGTCGTGTACTCTCTCAGAAATACTCGTTCAGAAAGACTTACCGGTGTCCCTGACCATCGATTCCAGAGTGAAATGCGGACTCAGAATATCCGTCAGCTCGTCCTTGCTGGGCGCTTGCGCGTCATCCAACTCGTCCAACGCCTCGCTAGCCTTGGCCAAATCCTCATCCGGCTCGTTCATGATGGTATTCACCAGGTCGCTATCCAGCAGGTCTCCCGATATCGGCAAAATATCCCCGAGCGCTTCTGTGTCACTTCCTTCATCCTCCATGATCTCTTCTCTCTTAATTTGCTCGGGGACCACCACCTTCTGGTCGTCCTCCTTCTCCTGCTTGGCTTTCACTTGCTCCATCGCCTTGAGCTCGTCCTGAGATAATTGAATGGTATCAGCGTTTCCAGGAACATTACGCTCGCTCTCGGACTCACTGCTGCTCTCCAGTTCTTTGTCTTTCGTGGTGTCCATTAGATCCTTGCCGAAGAAGGCCTCCTGCATATAAAGAGGGAAGCATTCGGCTAACTTGGGTTTCGGTTTCCGACGTTGGGGCTTCCGGCGGGGTTTGTCGTCGCCCACTCCTCCAACAATCGAGGATTCTAGCACCGGGCCGCCTGGTTTCTCCGATTCTCCCGATCTGAGAATAAGAATCCAGGCCTCCCCTTGCTTTTCGAGGTCGACGCCCTCTTCCTCTTTGTCCTTCCGGGTGCGGAAACGCGCGTTGAAACCCCCAATACCCAACTTTTGCAAGTTCCGTTGACGCTTCCGCCGCAATACCGGGAGACCCGCTTCCGATGTGCAGACGCTGAAGCCTTCCGGAGGTGGCTGGTCAGCGGTCCACACGGTGCCTTCTTTCACTTCGGCGGGCTCATCTTTTACGTCCACTAGTTCCAATTTGCCACCCTCTCCCTCTAAAGAATTGTCCAGACTACCCCCAGCAACGACGGATTCGATTGTCGCCATGATGTCGGCCTCTTTGTCTACTAATGGCAACAATTTCCTTCTTTTCTTTCGCGTTTGCTGATGTTCCGACGTCAGGGATTTAATGTGATTCATCCCAGCGTCGGAGAGATAGACTCCGTCGACCAAATGCGGCTGAGTGGAGGGTTTGAAGAGCTCCGGACTTTGAGTTGCGGGTGGCGGAGAGGATCTGATATATACATAATATATACACGTATATAAAATATATGTTTTAAACTCGATCATAAAAAAAAAAAAAAAACTAAATTAAACATAAGGACGTAATTTTATTATCATTTTTCAATATGAAATTGATGAGACTTCGGGAGTAATCTATTTCAAAAGGTATCTTTTAGGACTTATTGATAATTGTTATTTAAAACATGCTTCAAGTGAGATATTAAGGCTTGAGAGCTTAAAATTAAATGTGAGTTCTTCAGTCGAATCGCAATTGCAAATGTAACGTGTTACGATTCAAATGAGAGGTTCAAATCTAACTCTAAATTCAGATACGAGTATTTCATGTCAGAAAAGTTTCAGGTAACAACTATTACTATTAACCTTGGTATCAACGGTGGTTCACGACTCAAATTGACAGAAACTGAACTTATACATAATTAATAAATATAAAATCGAAGATGTTACAATGAAATAGTTTTCTTTCTCCAGACCTGGTATACTTTGGCTGGATCTTAGGCTGTGCACAGAGAATGTGAGGCGGCGGCACGTCTCTCGGACGGCAGAGGAGACAGATGTATCCCTCTTCGGCGCATCGTTCGGCTTCCGCTTCGCTCTTGATGGAATCGCAGACGCAGTGTAACCAGCGCTCGCACTGCACGCACTGAATGATAAGGTCGCCCTCCTGGTAAGCCTCCTGGCAGGCAACGCACGCACTATGAGAGGCGCATGGACCGCATTGGGTGTAGCTCTTCTGCCAGGAACTGTTGAAACCTGGATCGTTGGAACCGCACGTCTGGCACTGGGCACACCATTTGCACTTCCAGTTCCCGTGGGGCACGTATTCCAACGGTGGATCCATGCAGTAGATATGGTAGCTGATGTCACAGTCGTCGCACAGAATCAGCCGTGCCTCGTCGTTTCGTTCTCCGCAACCTGCGTGAGAAAAGAGATCGTAATTTGTCGAGCACATCGAAAGATTCGTACGGTTTGCAGAAAAATTGATCCGTACGAAGCTTTCCACACATACTAATGTAATGATTCGCAATGCATAAAAAGTAACGTATACTACTGAGAATACTACTGAGTGTGATCGAAAAAAAAATACAGACTGATATTTAAATCTTATTTTAATTTTAATACTAGTAATTTATTCCTTAGTAATTTTATTTCTTCAGTTCCTATCATAGGAGATAAGAAAATTAGAACAAGCATATTACTTTTTAAAGCAACACAACTTTGCAATTTTAAAGAAAGCTAAGTGGAATAAATAAATTAAAATAATTTAATTAAAAGATTAATTATATTAAAATAAATTAATGGTTAATTTAATATATAATTTGTATAAGTTCGGATCTAAGTTAGATGTAGTAAGCCTTTAGTCTTTTGCTCTAAGTAATAAAATGTGACATAATTTCCGACAAAAATTCGTTTCCCGCGCTGTCAAAAGTCATAATAACGCTTGAAGGCTTATCTACAATGCAGCCGCAGTCGTTCTAGTCGGTTCGCTTCCAATTCCAACGACTACGGCCAATCCAGTCGCTGAAATTGAAAATATACCGACATGAAAGTTGGTGATTTTATGATTTTACGATCTGCCAGCGACCACATTGTGGACGAGTCTTAAATTTTCGGAATTACGATGACGTCTGATAATGCTGGAAATTACGATTCACTATCTAGAACTAAAGGCTTTTGCCCAGTAAAATGTCTAAAATTACGACACACGAGACGTCTTCAAAACATTTTTAAAACATCTTAAAGATAACTTTGAGACGTCTTGTGTCTCAATTTTAGATATTGTGTTATCACATCTATTGTAAAGCCATCCTAAAGGGACAGATTTATTTATCAAAGAAGCACCTTCGCAAACGGTACAATCGAGGCAACGCCAGCCCTTCTGCAGGATCACTTTCGTGACCTTAACATTGGCGCAGTATGGATGGTAGCATTGACCGCATTGTGCACACGCGATCAGACAACCCTCCTGATCGGTGCCAATCGCGCCGCACATCACGCATATGTCCTGCGTCAACACGAACTTGTCTTTGGCCGAACAGAGGACCAAACGGTTCTCCACCCCGGGCTCGTCCTCCTTCGAGAAAGAGTCCGACATCGGACGCTGAAATAGTGAAAATATTTGCTAATTTATTTCGAAATTAGCAATTGGTTTATACAATTAGTAAGTTTTCCCTTTGCTTTTTATATTATTATTTTTTTATATTTAGTGCGACTAATCATAAAATAATTTGTCCCGAAATTCTTCAAGCTTTCTATTCACATGTGCTATCTAGAGTGACCCGTTCAGGCAATGTCTCTTACATTGAATATCGCCGCACAAATTACGAAAATTTCAACTAAATTAACCGGATTTGCATGTTAGTTAATGAGTTTTCGCATTCCATGTTTCGTAACTTGATCAGTGCCTCCAGACATTGCCTGACTTATGCCCTCTCATTTTGAATTTCATTGATTAAATTTCTTTTCTGCGACTACTTATTTATTCTTTATATCGAAGCCTAAATTTTTATCGATTTTTTTCCGTATTTCTTTCTTTTTCTCCGTTTTTTATATTTATTTATAAACCAAATGGTAAACTTCCTGTTTAAATAAAAAAAAAAGTGAACTGAGATCAGTTATCGATCGAATATAGCTCGGTGTAATCGGCAAAAAATCTATCAAGACATTACATAAAAACTTACTTGCAAACCGACTCCAGGAACGCCAAAAATGCCCCTCATCTTCGCTTTGGGTCCCCTCTTCCTCCCAAATTCGGTCATTTTTTGGCGCTTTTGGTAACCAAGCTTGCCGACGCCCTTGGGCCTACCGACACAGCCGCCGCTGCCTCCCAGTCCCAAACCGAGGCCCAGTCTCTTCTTGGCGATTTTGTTAGCGTAATAAGGTTTGCCCTTTCCGAGACCGACCGAGTAGAGCGCTTCGTCGGCGCCACCGCCTTGGCAGTCGAGCTCCGAGCTCTCGCTCCGTGGACTGCGAGGAGCACCTCCGTAAAAGAGATTATCCTGCGAAGTGCTTTGGTCACTGCCGACGACGGCGCCGCCACATTCGTCCATGCTGTCTTTGCGACGCACGAAGGCCGCCACGCTCTTCTTACAATGCAGACACACGTACTCGTAGTCCGGCTTAGCCTCCTTGCGCTGTTGGTACACGGCCGGGTCGGCCTCCGAGTCGCACGTACCGTGCACGAATTTCTTACATATGTTGCACTGCACCATCTCGCGATATGCCGCGGCCCTGCGGTAATAATATTATGTTTGAGTGTGAAATTATGTTGTATAATAATAATAACATATGATATTTTTTTAATATACAGAAAAGAAAAAGAAATTGGTATTAAATCAAGAATAAATGTTCCCGTATAAGTGAGCAAGAATGTTATAATCTTCTTAGAAGATCTTCTTAGAAGTCTTGATTTGCCTGAATTTGTATCGATGCAAGTATTACTCACACTTAATTCAAGATTAGCATTAAAATTCTTCCGGGAATATTAAAATATTCTTGATATGTGAGAATATCTATCATTGATTCAAGACTATTATCTCTATGTTGGTATCGTGATAGAATGATCAAAGTTATCACAGAAAATTAATCTTTAAATTCCCCGACTTTTCCAGACAAGTGGAGATTTTTTTTATGACCAATATGTAAATTTAAACTTTAATATTTAGAGGCACAGATTGCAAGGTAGAAATCTTGAATGCAAATTCAGGTCAACAAAAAATGAATGAGTATTGGAAAAAAGAATGTAATTATGACGGAAAATGACGATTGAATAAAAACGTTGAATAAAATTGATCAGTCACATTCGATTATTCTTTTTACAACCAAAAAATAACCGACTGTGACTGGTCACTTTTCTTACTGTTTACGCCTAGAGCTTAAGTTTTTCTACGTATCACGGCCTTAACACGTAAAAAGTGTAAAGTGCACGAGTTTTGAACGCAATTCTTTACTGTAAATGTTAAACTATAAAATAAAAATAATATATAAGAATACTCTTTAAAATAAGAACATTTAAGAGAATTATAAACAAAATTCAAAATTCCAGACTCTTATATTTTCCCCTGACTTTTCCAGGTTTTCCTTGATCAATTTATAAATTTCCACGATTTTTTTCCGGTTTTCCCGATCTGTGGCAACTCCGAGTGATTGTAATTATAAGCGTAACGCGCTGAACGTCGTCTTCGTTACCTGTACGCTTTTCTGCAGAGCGGGCAGGAGAAGCCTTTGTTTCGTTGTTGGTAACACGAGTCACACACCGTATAGTGAGAATGCCACCTGGAGGAGAGACCCGCGCCAGGAGTGCGAGAACCGCAGTCGGTGCACACGCGACAACACTTACACTTCCAGCCATACTTCGGAATGGACGTTACAGCTGGACGCAAGCAGCCGGGATGGTAAGCTTTGTCGCAGCGCTCACACAACATCACCTGTCGTCGCGAATAAGATTGTTAGAAGTTTCAACTTATATTGGAAACGAGAGAAGGAAATCGCGTCATCCGTGGACGAAAGGATTTCTCTGACCTTGGAGACGTCCTCGGGTTGTCTACACATTTGACACACGCGACAGGTAACGCACTGCCAACCGGCGCGCACTCCGGGTAACAATGCCAGTCCCACGCAACTGCCGTGATAATGTTGGCCGCAGATGGAACACATGACCAGATTCGACACGTCGCCCATTCCATAGCATTGCACGCAAGTTACATCCCCGTTCACTGCACAGTCAAGTGTGATAGTTTCCTCAGTGCGAGTCTGACAGGTTCGAAAGACTCGCAACTTCTTCAGACATTTGTCGTTATCATATTAGAAATACTTTAAGCAATCATCAAGTTCAGCATTCTCTCTCAATTTTAGTCGCATATTATAATTTTGTACAGGAATTTTGGATTCTACAACACAAAATTAACATCGAGAAATTTTAAAACTGTAAAACTTACGCAAAAGCGGAACTTGGCCTAGATGCTGACCGCAGAAAAGAGACAAGCTCTTGGTGTCCTGAAAGCAACTGGAGGCTGCGGCACACGGGAAATGAAAATAACGATTGCACGATGCCACCTGTTGAATATCGTCATTTATTTTACGACTGGGTCCCTTATTATTCAGGAATGCGCATAAAATTATCACAATAAGTATAAAGGAAAGTATAATCTGATCGTTCTGATCAACCAGCGATGTCTTCTCAATAATTTATCTATAGTGATTTCTCTATTTTCACGCAGAATCAGAATAATAATGATAAACACTACATATTCACGAATAAGTGATAAATAAAAAAATGATATGCAACAATAAATATGTATTATAAAGAATTCTTAATTCAAAAGAGAATTGCTTGAATGTGACTTACTTTGCAAGGGATTCCGGCGCCGTAGTGAGAGCAATAAGCGCAACGTCGTGACGAAGCCGTCACGACGGCACGGCTGGTCAATTCTGACGCCAGGTCTTGACTGTTGCTGGACCAGACCATGCACGACTGGTGAACGTAGTAGTGACCCGTCGTCTCGAAAAGTGCACCCAGCTCCGGTTCTTCCGAGTAGCCTACGATCGTTAGTTCCTCCACTGGCTCCGAAAAATTCGACAGACTAGTATTCCTGAAATAAGCAGAGCAATAGATAGATACGTGTATCTCGGAAGAGACCTATGGAACAATATGTGATAATAAAAGTAACATGTACCTGCACTTAGCTAAACTCTTCTGCCGGCGACACGTAACGGCTCCAGCTCCGGCAGTGGCAGCGCGCGGACTCTTGTCTCCAGCAGCGGCGATGTCCGTAAGATGAAGTTCAGCAGCGGTGCTCTCCTCTCGATTCGCTGGTTTCTCCGGCGTAAAGCCTGGCGGACACGATAACCGTAGAAACTCCCCTTGTCCCAATTGACTTCTTTCGCCCAGGTTGCACAACGCGCAAACTTTCCCTGGCCTATAGATGAAAAATAGTTTTTCTCTTTATTTCCCTTTTTTCTTCTTACTTATGTATATTAATGTGAGACTTTGAGAGTTTATTTTATCCCTTCGTGATGAACCTTTCATTGCTAGTACTAGTATAATTTTGCTGTATTGTATCATAAATTATTAATATATTTGATTCTATAGGAGGAATATACCATTGTTCAGAAAAGTATGGAAGTTCTTCAGGAGCCGGCATTGATCTTTCGGCGCTCGACTCGCCATCAGGGGCAGCATCGTCCCCGGTGCGTAGAGGGCTCGGTGATTCTGAATGTGTATCCTCATCCTTACTTTTAGTACGACGCGGCACGCCTCTTGCATAGCCCAATCTGTACAAGATGAAATGATAGTAGAATATATTAGGTGTATATTTGTTGGATTCTTTAATATAAATTCTCAAAATATACGCTTTCATAAACGAAAACAGGACATTAGACGTGTGCAAAAATTTTAATTTTTCGACTATAAAAAAAAAAAGGAAAATTTGCGAAAAAGAAGAACTAAAATTTTCACATACGCACACACATCCTAACACACAATCATTGTTCTCTTTTACTTTTAATATTGATATGATATTAAAACTAATGAACTTCTAAATTATAACTTAATAACGTTATTTCTTTTGTATAATTTATATTGCATATTATTGTATATGTACATAAATTCATATATTGTAAGAAGTATTATTATAAAAAGTAGTAAACTAACCCTTTGCCTCTCGCGCCACCTCTGCCGAAAGATCTTCTCGTGCCACCTCCGCGAGTGATCCCCAGAGGACGTTCTTTTCTAGGCCTCCCAGGCCCACGTCGGATGTTTAGAGGTTTGCCCCCAGTTAAAGGAAATTTCTGGTACCGTAGTGGATCGGGAAAACCTTCTTCTGGTGTGACTAGAAAGGAAAAAAATAATTAATTAATTCCTCTAATTTAAATTATTTTTATCATTTTTATAATTATATGATATAGGACTTTGCTCTACCTATTATTTTTCCAAACAATAACAATGATAATTTTGAATAAAATTATTAATTATTACCAGGAGTTGGAGTTTGTCCCAGCAATTGTTCGGAATTAGCTGGTGACACAGGAATGCCCGTGGTCTCCTCGTCCTCGTCCTCGCCATCGGAAGCTTCGTCCAGTTCCATTTCCTCCTCACCTTCGAGGCGCTCTTCATCATCCATGGCACTTTTCGGACGAATCGGTTTGACCTGCTGAAATATGATGCAAATGTCATTTGATACAACAGTGTTAAAGCAAAATCCTGGCACTTATAAAAATTAAATCGTCAAATTAATTGAACCGCACTGTTTCAGTCATGAGACATACTTCTAGACAGATACAAGAAACTTTGCCGAACCAATCTGAACTATACAATGTTCTAAACATAAAGTATATTTCTCTGGAACTGAGACACTAAACCGACTCTGAGCTGTGTAACACACTAATCACACGATATTTTCCACGACGGCTCATATAGTCAATGCAAAAAGTCCTACTTAGATACAAGAGAGTCTGGAAGGTCCAGTCCAGAAACAGATCCCTAATCTCCTTTGAAATCATATTAGGAATCAGATAAGGACCAATCACAATTATTTGGAAGTTCTAGAACAATCCCTTCCCTCGGAGGAAGGAGAGACGACGTTGAGGAGAGTCAGAGGACCCATAGGCCTCTTCGGGGAGAGAAAAGCGCGAGAGATAGGAAGGGGGGAGGGACGATATCGCCGACGGCGACGATCAGGACGACGTTGAAGGGTAGAACGTACACTCGCTATGACACGTAAACAGACGCACGAAGGCCGGAGCGCGCGGTTTTGGGGGTTGCGCGCGGGCCACGTACCTAACGACGGCGGCAACGACAAGTCAGTGATAAGGCAGCAGCGACGCGACGATTCTCATGGCGGGCGCGCGCGCGGCAGCAGAGTCAGCGACGACGACGACGGCGGCGGTGACGACGGGCTGCTGCTGGGCGCGGTGGTGACGGCGGCCAGCCAGCCGGGTAAACATCCTGCACGTTGATGGTAGCGAACTCGGTGGTCAGTCAGTCGGCACTTCCGAAGAAAAAAATGTCACACACACAGATAATCCAGGCACCAGGCAGACAGGCATGCAGGTCTCTGGGCGAACGGAAGAGTATACGACGCCACCAACGCTGCGTTCACGGAGCATCCCCGGATGTGTGTGCCCCGCGTCCGCCACACACACACACGACTCAGCGCCGCCCAATTTCCTCCGTCGCGGTAACTAACGCGGGCGCCATCTGTGCCACCGATTTCCTCTAGAAGCGACTCGAGCAGTGGGATTGGCGGACGGAGAGAGGAAAGTGCGCGCGTAATGAGTGAACCGTAGACGTGATATATCTGGAACGAGCGTCGAAGAGTGGAGATCGAGGTGCACGTAGAAAGGAATGCACTCTGTTCTGTGCCTTGCGTTCTCTCTCGTTCGCGCATGCGTACGAAACGTACGTAACCGTGGAGGGAAATTTTTGAAGGGGAACTGGAACATGAAAGGCGTCCCAAAACAATACGTATGTCTAAAGGCCTGTGCACAATGAAAAACCACAGGTAGTGACAGAAAATATAGCAATTGTATCATACAGTCGTTCATTTTATTCCGTTGTATGAGAATAATTCCTAATTCCTATTCCCAATATTTAATATTTATCTTTATTCTTAATATATGTTCTATTATGTAAGTTTTTTTATTTATTCCTGCATTGGTTTGCACTAGTTTTATTTTCCTTTTTTTCCATTAAATCTCAAGAAAGATGATCTGTTCTTTTTAGTTGCAAACTACTAAATTGGTGCAATAAGTTAGAGTGAGATAAGTAGATTTTATCTTTCTCTAACTTATTGCACCAGTTCAACAGTGCAGCTAAAAAGAACAGACCAAGAGATGAAAAGACAACTAATGCAGCCAGTGCAGAAACAGAAAACAGATTTTATAAAATTGAGCAAATTTACTAGAATATTTACAAATTCATTGGTCAACATCTATGTGACTCTTTTCACTTTGCAATTTTCATCTCGTTTCAAGATACACGATCGATCCCTTGCCTGTGGCCGATATTTACAGTCAGATCTTATATTTAAGTTGTCTTAAATTCATTGCATCTTTAGATGCTTCGTAGCCAATAAAATGAGCTGATAGTATCTGGAAATAAACTTAATACGGTTTAAGGAGTTATTACACTAGAGATTAAACTTGAGTTTAGTAAACTTTGTTGTGATTGGTCAATTTTTTATCCAACTTCAATTCTAACCCGTATTGTGATTACGCCTTTATATTTACGATCCGATTATGAATACCGACCTATGATAAGTCGTGAACAGGAAAGTTGTAACACTTCTTTTTATGAATTTCACAACTGGTCTCATATTCGATGAAAAAATGTATATCCTGATAATAATAAAGAAACAAATTCTCTTATTGGACACTTCTCCATTTGGGATTCACTCCGAAACTTATCAAAACGAAAATGACACGACCTTCCTATCCACTATATCAATCACTCATAAACGGTTGCGACACTTTTCTTCAACGAGTTTCGCAACGCATCTCATATCCAATAGGAAAATGTATATCCTGAGAATTACTAAAAATCGAATTCTTTTATTAGACACTGGATGCGTTCTAAAACTTGGAAAAAAAAGTGTCACAACCTTCTTGACTTATTGACTACGTTCAACAGAGAAAGCAGTTTTGCAAAATTCGTGAATCTGATTGGTATATGCTCTATAATTAGATTTAACCAAGATTAAGAGCATACACCTATCAGATTTATGAATTTTACAACAGTTGCGAAGTATATATTTTCATATCGTGTCCAATTATATGCGAAACGTCATAAGAACTACAATAGACGTTATAAACAATATAAAGAAATATAGAAAATTTATTGTTAGTATAATGCTAAACTCAAGTTTGACTGGTGTAAATTGAAGGTAATTTATTAATCATAATATCAATTTTACTTGCCACAGATAAAATAATTATCGTCATAAAACATATTCTTATAACAAAAGTACGCAACATAAATAATAATACATTTATTTTTATCTTCACCATACTCAAAAAATATGTTTGCAGATTTTTTTAATTAAAAACATTTCTAAAATAAATTTAACTATTTCTACCTATAGATAGATCGTTGTAACATTTATAATTTTTATTATATTATATTATATTATTGTACTAAAAAATGCTATAAAATGTGTGAAAAAAATTACATGCGTTTTATTAAATATATTTTACAGTGCTTCTTATATAAAATTAAAACGAAACAAAAGACGCATTTCTGAAGCTTTTATCTCTTTCGAAATCGTGATCTCCGAAATAGGAATAAGTTGACAGCCGTCCAGACCCGTTGATAAGCACTTGAGCAGCAGGAGATACGGTAACGTCTTGCCCAGCCTAATCACTCCTGCGGCACTAGTACTTAGGAACAGGACAGGACATTCTCGATTCTTCTCCTAATGCATTCATGGAAGGATCATTCCTTAATAAGTGTTCCTTCTGCAAATAAAATATAAGATAAAACATAATTTTATAAACAAAGTATAAAAAAATGAAATGAAATATATTATATAAAAACCAATAGGATAAAAACAGGATAAAAAGAAATATATATATATATATATAAAGTTTAAAAAGCACAAGATTTATGAAACAAGATGTAAAAGAATAATGAAAAAAAAAATTAGGATCGTATTCGTGAAGAGCACGAAAAACAATAGCTTATTTATTAATGAAAAAAAAGTATAATTAGAATAATCCTGTACACCCGGTACATAGCGGTGATGCAACGGCGGACAGTCGTACTCTATTGAAACAACCTCGAGAAATCATTAAAGTCGCCCACTGTATCGCACAAATCCCCTTACATTCACTGCTCTCCCGCGTCCCCTTTTCTTCGTCCGTCATTCTTCTTTTTCTCTTTCACCCTTACCGATCTGCTTTCAGAGATGTCGGACCTGTTGCGCGTTATCACGTTATCATTGTGACTATCACATTATCTTATTAACTTGATGTTTCATACTATCTTTAATATAAATATATCACATAAATACATGTATATTTATATATAAAATATAAGGATAAATTGTTAATTAAATTGTTAAGTGAATTGTTAATATTAATTTGTTTCACAATGAGAGCATAATCCGAATAATAATTTATAGTTTCAATTTTATTCCTGGTTTTTTGTGTTATTGAATTTTGTTTTGTGTTATTGAATTATTAAAATTATCTAACATGATAAACAATGATAAGTGTTCGGAATAAGATTTAAAATTTTCTACATGTATGTGAGCATTATACGTTGCCGTACGACGTAAAAAAAAGTAGAACAAGCTCGGAACCCGAATAATATTGCAAAGACGAAAGCTGGAAGAGAGTGAAGAGAGAGAAGGTACAATCGAATCTTTGATTTCTCTGCGTCTCTTTCTCTCTCTTCTTCTCTCACTCTGTTCGGCATGCATTTCTCATTTCTAACGGTCTATTCATTCACAGTTTAACATAAGAACGAAACAGCAACTGGATTATGTATTAAAGCTGCATAGATTGTCTAAAAATGCAGGAATGAAGAAGTTGAAATTAAAAATTATTGATAAAAACGATAGAATATAGGTGACCTAATGGAACTTATAATTCCCATATACACGCATAACTGAAATAAAAAAATATGTAGTAAGACTAATGTGTGATATAATAATATTATTACGAGAAAGAATCAAAAGATTAGAAGATTAAAAAAATTACGAAAAAATATACAAACAATATACAAATTACGAGAAAATATACAAACTATACAGATTATGAAGCAAATATAAATATTTGTGTTCTCTTTGTAGTTTTAATTTTTACTGATGACAGTGAACGGATTAATACAGCAGTGCATGTTGTGTCGTTCATTATTATTTTTTAACGTCGCACGGATTAAGTTTTAATCACTCGCCAGAAAGGATTAGAAATGTCGTCGAACATTCACGCACACACACACACACACGTACGCGCACACACATACACACACGTGTGCGCGCACGCGCGCAACACGCGCAAATACATCTGACCCTCCTTCCTTCATACACATAAAATGGTCCAAATATAGCATTTTGCAATTCTTGAAAAAAAGGTTTCTAAAGTTTATTTTCCGTTTATTAGCCATTTTATAAGAGGACACCCTGTAAACGGGATGGCTGGCTCTTTCGGCGTTGGTGGTAGCAAAGACGCGAAAAAACGAGAGACGGCAAAAAGAGGGAGAGCCAGTCGTGGGATAAGATAAGGGGGAGGGATGTCAATTAACGTTAATTCTCGTTAATGTCGCCGGTCCCTCTTCGTCAAACACTGTTCCCCTCGATTCGAAAATGACTCGTCTGCGGGTATATTTAATGATGTGCCAGTGGTGCGCATATCAGATTCGAAGTAAAGAAATAAGAAATTTACAATAAATAAATTTACAATAATAATGTCGAGAATAATAACGTAATTCTGGAAAATTATGACCTTGCTTTCTGTTAATCGACTGCTGAGTTAATTTTCTAATAATAAATCACTTAAATGATGTTTCGTAACATTTTTACTTGTTCAAGAATTAGAATTCCACGTTATTTACTTATTCACATTTTTTAAGATTAAAATGCTTCCTGAAACGATTATAATTTCATCCATTAAGTATTAAACTTTTTATCTGCTGCACACATTTTATCAAATACTGAACTCGTATTTCAAACATATTTTGTGTGTAAAATGCGTTTACGTAAGTAAAATTATGGGTCTTGCTTTATGTTACACCCATAGAGTTTATCTGAAATGCAACAGAGAAATGTTTGTTAATGAATTTCCTCCTGACTCACCTACTTTTCGCGGGTTACAGTCTGAATGTATTACTGGTATTTTGACCCTAGTCGTCCGTATCTCTTTCTTCTTTCTCATGTCCTATACATTATACTATCGTTCGTGCGAGGTCAAGGAGTCATTGTGATAAATAGTGCTCTGGTGCTAAGAGCAGAACGCGTTATGTATAAATTTCCAGAATAACGAAGCATCTCTTACGATTACAAAAGCGTACTGTAGCCGGAATGGAATAACTCGAGCGAGACAAACGAAAATCTTTTCTGAAATAAAAAATAACTCCTGAGTACAGTTAGCGAGAAGGAATTTCTCTTTAATAATACGGTTATTGCATCCATTATATAAATTGCATAACATCAATTTTTTATATTGGTAAAGTTAATCACGTATCCAGTGCGAATAAAATTCACGATCTTTGTTTAATATAATTTTTCACTGATCTTATAATTTTATCCCACAGATATCGTATAATATAACAAATTATATGTTAAAGTAATAAATAATAAATAATGAGTAAGAAGAAATATCAAATCGTTAGTGTTTTAAATTAAAAATTTTTAAATTTTAGTAAGGAATACAATCGTCGCTTTTTTGTATTCAATTATCATCAAACATCGAAAACATTATTCTATATTATGTGTAACAATTTCCCTACGGGACTTTTCTCGACGGGACAATCGCAGGAAGTCACGTAACCTTTAACCCTTTGGCGGATACCGATATTTTATATTAGCCAATGTCAAAATTCGTCTTCGTGATTAAATTATACAAAACCTCCATGTTTATCGAAATTTTATCCATACACACGTGTACAATTTCTTAAATTTCTACAGTAGTACATTTTATGATCGTGGAATAACTTTTTTTGACCCTGAAACGGGTTATTCGTAGGTTTCAAGACGATCTCACGATTTTGAAATTCGACGATCCGTCATCGAGAGAAAGAGAGAGAGACGCCAAATCAGTCAGGGATTTTAGACAGACATTTAACAAAATTCCGCAGAGATATATCGACCGGAAGTCTCTCCCTTGTTTTCTCTCACCGATACCGTCGTCGTCGTTACAATTAACTTCTCACGTGCATTCCTTCACTCTGTCCTTTCGTACACTGATTGCGCATCGTAGCTGCGTTTCCGCGCGCGCGTTTTGCGACTCCGCACGAGCGCGAAGAATAGAAAACCGACTGAAGAAACTCCGAAACGCACAGCGCGGCGGCGCGGCAACGACTGAGCGCTAAATGCTCTTGATTGCCTTGATATAGTGGGGCGCGCGCGGCGCAATTGGCCGCCGCGGTGCGCGGCGTCGCGCGGGAAATGATTGGTCAATTTAATCCTAGAAGCGCGCCGCATTAAGCATTCAAACGGCGTTCACTGCCTATTAACCGCAGCCCGTTGTCGAGAGAGAAGAGATCCACCGCCGCCGTTGTCGGTGCTCCCTCATTCTTCTTCTTCTTCTTTTGCTACTATGAATTGGGACGTGGCGCGACTCTTTCAACTCTCTCACCTACCTTCCTCTTTCCCCAAATTACTCGGCTCTTCTATTTTTCTTCACATAAGTTCAGACAAATTTCCGTCGATACGAATTTGACTTTTCCCTTTCCTTTCCCTTTACGTCGCGAATGACGTTTCATCCACGCAGGACCCACCCTTTCCTTCGTTCTCGCCGCCAGAGTTTTTTTTTTCCGCGACCTCTCTCTTTCCGTCATTCTCTGGACGCTGGACCCCCAGTCATCCTTTTCCCCTCCCTCCCGCCCCTCCACTCATCAGCTTTCCCCTCCATCCGCGACGTCATCGCCAGTCACCGTGCCGCCATTTTTTCCTCTCCCTCGTTGCGAGTCAATTTACCAATTGAAATCAGTGTCGGTCGCGGCACTGAATGGTCCGCCAACCGACGACGAATGATGATCCTACTCTCTTCCCTCGCTACCGCTCTCTTTTGCGGTCCTCGCACCTCCCTCACCGTTATCAAACTATTCACCGGGCCCGGCGAGGCTCTCGTGCGTGTCCCGCGACGAGATTGCGCGCTCTCGCACGATCCCATGATGCACCTCATCTGGCGATGAGCTGTCGAAGCTGCATCGAGAAAAAAGCGGAAGTTAGACCAAAGTATCCGTGCTGGGAATTGAACTGAGATATTTAGTGGGAGGTTTCCCTCCGTAAAGCGTATTTCGTCGTGAAAATATCAACGATTGAAACGCCGGCAACTTCACGCATCGGCGAGCGCACTCGAACCACGTGACAAGTAGCGCACCGAGGTGAATTTTCTCGATCATCGCCTTCGGCGCAACTACTTAACGCGCAGATGAGCCAATCTCTGCGGATGCCCTTTCGTTTGAATTTCCTCGACGGACCGCTTCATCGAATGCACGTCGGTCCCGTTGCACAGTCGCGAAATTGGCAGACGTGAAAGGGATAGTTAGATTCGTGAACGCAGCAACGAGCGTGCGCAATCTTCGCCCATTGTTACGGTCACAAACCGAAATATCTCTAAACTGTAATCTCCTTTGTACCGCAGAGTCGAGATATAGCATTTCCGAAATCTGAAACAAAACTGTGATAAACGGACGAGTAACAGATAAATAACGTTTTCAGAGAGAATAAGAAACTGTCGGAGCTGTCATGGTTTTCGAATGGAAGGTATTTACAGACGACCAATCGAACTGTCAAAAATTCGCGCGCTCAGACACGGCTCGTCGCACAGTAACGGAGGTTCCTCGGAACCCCAATCATCTTTTTCGTATTGATACAACTAATTCAGTAAGCAAGAAACATTAAGTCGATCTCTTGATTCCATGTGGATTTTACAAACATTTTGACATAATATTTTTTAAGTATTTTAAAATTGTTACATGATAATATAATATTTCTAAATATTAAAATTATTGTGTGGAAATCTTACTTTTAATGTTTGAGTCAAATACTGTTAACAATGATATTGTATGCAAAATTAAGAACTATATACGTATTTGAGAACGTTATATGTTATAAAAAATATTGTAATAACGTTGTGTTAATGATTTCTTGTTTATTGGGAATTTTACCAGAGGACCAGTATTCTTTTATTCACACGCGGGTGGAAGGAATAATATTCTATTTAGATTAAAATCGACTACAAACATAGCGGTAAGATGAGAAAAATTGAAATTGAAATAATGCAAAACGGGGGGGAAAAATAGCATTAAGAAGACAAGTGGTTGAAGAATTGACAATGAATTTCCACAAACATACTGTTCGTCTCTCTGAAATAAGAATCATGCAAGAGGGTTGTACAAGTAGAAACAAAAGCAACGCCTTTATCCTTGAACACATCGGAACTCCATGGCGATTTTATGATGAGCTCGTCGAGCATCGCGGCATTCCCATGCGGGTCTATTTTACTGAAATTAGACGAAATTGATGCACAATGTCGATTCGTTTTCTCTCCCTCTCCCTTTTTCACGCATTGTCTCTCGCGAAACATAACCGAGCACCATATTCTTTTCTTCGAAGCTGCTGCGAGCCTCCCCTTGAGTAATAATAATTGGTAAATTGATGCACTTACGTTATTTTGCGAGGCCTCCGACGAAAGGCGGGATTAATTAACTCGTAATCGTTAAAGATTCCGAGACATTCGCACTCTTTGGAAAATGTTATCATGTACCTCACGTGCGTACAATTTACAATAGTGTCATGCAAATACGCTCCGATATTATTGACCGAGTTGCTCTCCAATTGAAATCCATCCGCGGCGGTATTATCAAAATAATTACAGAATTCCGGTTCGCGCGACGTATGAATGCTTCACATTACTAACGATTCTCTTCGACACGTCATCGTATCTATGTGGCACAACGGTTTCAAGTGGAATGCCAGGGGAAATTGCCGACGAAGTTACACATGCACAGGTGTTTCTGGCGTATCACGTGTGCCGGCCACATGTGTGTCTGCTACGCCTCGTCTGCTCGTCTTCGATATCGCCTTTTTGTTCGCTTCAGATCTCGACTGTGCGCGTATATCGAGCTACTGCCGGGTTTCTCGCGAATCTTCTACTATAATGTTCCATTATGCATGCTCGAGTTGTTATAAATTTTAGCGTCGTCATCGTCCTGTAGAATGTCTTTGCGAGCATTAGATATATTTGGATATCTAATTATGCAAAATCGCCACGAGGGAATCTCAGCAACGCCTTTCGGTAGATCTCCCAGTGAACACCGATTAACAATAACATCAATATAATTTGTCACTCAACAATGGAACTGTTGTATAACACACGTGTTATATTATATTTATATTGCTGAGCGGGAAATTTGTAACGTTGATGTTATGTTGGCTGTTAATTGGTGTTCACCGGCTACTTTATTCTTCTCGGAACTTTAAAAATTTTCTTCTCATGTACACGAACGGGTTGTACGTTGTAGCAGAAAAAGGTTGTATTTTTCAGGAAAGCTCGGGACGGAGAAAACACTCGGCAGACCCCAGCGAGCAACGAGCGATTCCGAGAGGAGTCGATTAAATTGGGTAGAATGCGCTGCGTGGGCCCGTACGCCGGATACTCGCCGAATGAATCTCATCCCGAGAGAGGAAGTTCGAATTAAGTCGAGCGAGCCACTGTCAAACGGCTATGAGTTTTCTATCTTTCTCGCTCTCGTGTAAACTCGCGCTCAACTCATCTCGCGATCCTCCCCTCTCTCTCTCTCCCGCTTTTGTCGCTTCTCAGCATCGCAATCAATCGCATTTCGACAAATTAAGGGGGATATAAATATACCATCGCGCATTGCGGTGTCGTCACAATAATTATATGTATAGTTGTTTATTTTTTGTTGAGATTTAAACGGACAAAGCATATAGGATAAAAAGAAAGTGAGTAAAAATCTGCGATGAATAAAAGGAGACAATTAGATGACGCGCGTCAGGGAAAATTAAATAAAGCGAGCTCGAAAAAGTTCGAAAGTGCAGAATATGTGGCGAAGAATTAAGACTTATTAAAATCGTTTGACCCTGTCTCTTACATCGCACTAAACCTAATATGGCTTTATACTTCGAGCGAGACGGATAGGTGGGAACTATCGGAGGAAAGAACGAGACGACGAACGACGGAGGAGGAGGATGAAAAAGGACGGACCGTAGCGTGTGAAATCGAGATCTTTTATTGCGGTAATTTGAAGCGGACTGACGGTGAATAACAATTTTCGTCGTAAACGGAAAAAATCGAAGTGAAAGGGGAAACGATAAAAAAAAAAAAGAGTGGAAATAAAAATCGAAGCGAAGAAAACAGAGACAGAGAAAAATTAATGAACTTAGAAATAGTAAAAAAAGAAATAAAGAATTGAAATATGTACAAAAACAAGAAAGGCAGAAATATAAATTGCAAATAGCATTGATTTTCATGCGTCTCACCAATGAACGTTAACGAGTATTAATTTATTGTTAACTGTGCCGTTAATGTTTGATAATGCTAATATTTATTTTATTGCACAAAAACATTTGTCTTATTTATAGTAAGTAATAATTCCGAATTTGCTTATAATAATCTTATATCAGTTTAAAAGTTAATTATTCATAAAAAAATAATAATTACAAAATTATTTATAATGATCATACATATAATAATTTAGCCTCCTTCGCAAATAATATCCACTACACTGGGCTCCATTAGAACCGGTTCCAGGCATCGGTGTACCGCACTGCTCAGAATCTCATCCAGCAGAAAGTGCACCACACTGCAAATAACAAAAGCAACATCAATAACAATTTTAATTTTCTTTCATTGGCTTGCTCATCTGCGATGAGTTAACGAGAGCCAAGTTCTCACTTCTCGTCGGAAACAAATCTCCACAGGTAAAGCTGCAGATAATGTGTGTCCACCTGGATCTGCTGCAAACCGTACTTGCTGAACGTTCGTAGCCTCACACATTCGAGAAAAGTCTATGTAAAAAAATAGTAAAAGAATCACTATTATTATCAAATACGTAAAGAATTTATAAGATGATAACGTATTATGTTACAATTATAACATATAACATTCGTTGTAATCGTGCAGAATAGATCGATCGGGAGACGTTATTAATTTAACAACAAATCCAAGAATAAAATCGATTCTCGTTGCAAGCACAGTGGCAAAAGCACGAAGCGTATTGCGTAGCGAGCGATAGCGGAGTTTGTGCTGTACAAGCGGGAAGATAAGTCGGCTCGGCAAAGTGGATAATGGTGGTGCTATTTTGTCATTGCGACCACTCTGCAGCACCTGAGCGATTATTGCGCGACGTGGTACATCGTCCGCCAAAAGTATCGTTCACGTTCGGTAACAGCTTACGGTAATTTTTATACCCACCTTTAGGCTTATCTTGATGATACCGGTCAAAATGGACGCCTTGTTGAATTGCACGGATGAGAAGATCTCGATCCGTTCGGAGAATAGTTTGTGGATGTTCGTCACCAGCGAGGAATCGATGTGGCTGGGCGTGTACGATGACCAGTTGGATCTGTAGTGGTGCCTCGACACGCTGACACTGAGAAAGAACGCGCAAATCTTCGTTGTCTCAAATTCGAGCTGGAAAATTCGAGGATCAACGAGTCGAAGCAAATACGCTACCTGTGAGTTTTCCTGCTGCTGTCGCTGCTCCTGTCAACTTGACCCTCATTATCGTCATACAAGGCGGCGACCTGCGAATCGATCGCCGTCACGTCCTCGACCACCCTCTTCATCACGGCTCTCACGGTTCTGGGCTCGATCGTGTGCAACCAATCCCTCGTTTCCACGGACTTCCTCAACATTTGCGACACTGTCAGACCCTGAATTCGCACGTAGTGGTTCAGCAAACTCTGCGCCGCATCCTGAAAGCAGTCGCACATCTCCGATCCCGTAGTGACGATGTTTTCCGACGACGTGTATTCTTCGATGCTGAAGAGTTCGTCCGTTGTCGCGAGCTGTGTGAATAAAGACACCATTTATTATATATATATATATATGCATATATATAAATTTTTTAAATATTATATATAAGAGGTTCTCTAATAAAGAAGGGAGGATGAAATATTTCCTTCTTTTTTAGTACCAAGTATCGCACGTTGCTCTCTTTGTATTCGATGCACATTTTACTGAGCAGAAGCAGAAGAGTAGGCGGAAATTTCGGCACGTCGGATCCATTGCAGAATCCAGCAGCCGTAACCGTGAGATGATGTAGAAAACCTACGACCAATCCCTCTCTCACTTCGTCCACGCAGAAGCTCTGTAGGAACTGAGTCTTCAGGCCGAACGATAAGTCGGACTCCAGGAAGACCTGAAAAAGTCAAATTCGTCGTTATAATTTAAGAAATACTGCTTATTCCTATTTAATAATTTGAATTTCACTCTTGAATAAAAATTTTTCCTCTAATATTTTAGTGGGAATAAAAATATGAACCAATAAATCTTGCAGAACCCCTTTGACTTTTTCTATGGTAGGCATGATGAGCATAGCCTGCAGCTCTGCCAGACCACCGTCGTTGTCCTGCATGACTTTAGTAGCCAAGGTCTGCCTGACCTTGGCCAATGTCTCGCTCAAGTGTTGCTTCAGACAGTGCAAGTGGCTACGACATTGCTTCCGACCGGCACTCACGACGATATCAGTGCCAATTCTATAATATAAATAACTATATTAATATAACTTCTACATATATTTATAAGTTTGTACAACAATAAAAGTTCGCGTTTTTGACTTCCAACATGAGTTTTTACGATCGCATTATTCTTCTCTTTTTTCTGCTTACTTGGAAAAATCCATATCCTTGCACAACATATTCATTGCCTGTAGCTTTCGATGGAAACGATCAAGGGCCCTCACCAAGATCGCTGTATCCGCTACATCTTCCACCCTTTTGCCCACCAGATCAAAATATTTCGTCATATTCCTCACGACAAAATTGTTCACATGACTAATAGCCTTTGTGTCAAAATCATCGGCCAAATCGTTATCATCTAGCGATCGATTTATAAACATGTCATTGTAAGAAGATACAATGAGACACAAGTCGTTGAGAAATCCCGAATTCGCCATATCTATGAACTCAATGATGTCTTTCTCGCACATATCCTTCAATATTTCCAACTGTTCTGTCAATCTTCCTTCAGCGTGCACGAGGAACTCGGTGCACAGAGAGTCGACTGGTTCCTTCAGTCGCAACAGCAGATCGACGTTCTCTGCTAAAGATTTAGTGGAGGCGTCCCTCTTGTGAAATTGTTGTCTCAATTTGGATTTCAGCTCCTCCAAAATGTCCTCGCAATCTTTCTGAATGCCTTGGAACGATGGCATATTGCCATATTGGTTCAGTACTCTCTGTGCATGGACATAATCCTTAACCGCCTGAAAAAATCAATCAAACAGTTGTATGAAATCCTGAAAAGAACCCAATGTTTTTATAAACTTTCACCATGTTTCTTTCATTAGTAATTTAATACATACCTGTGCATAATTCCCCTCGTTCATTCTCTCTTTGAGATTGCCAGGCAACTTGAAGAGAAACTGAAGTTTCTTTAATAGAGTATGTACAGAAGATAGTTTGGCAATTTGTTGTCTGGTTCCATGCAAGGTCGAAGAGATCTGTTCTGAAAAGGAAGTGATACTGTCCATATTTTTTGCCAATGAGTCCATGCTGTCCTCCATTTCCTTGAAATCTGTTTTCATCTGGAGAATTACAAGTATTATAGTATTTTATAAATTAGAAATATATTAAAATAATTCACATGTACTTAAAATTATACTCAAAAGTGAAAAGGTAGATCTGATATTCATTTATAACATTTAATCTGTTTATAGTTTTTAGAAATAACTTACCTTGCGAATAGTATCAGTGGCAGATATAAATTTATTATAATTCTCATATACTAAAGTCTGCATGTCCGAATGCAAAGTTTGAGTATTCCTTATAATCTCAGCTTCGTGATCCATAATTTGCTTCAGTGTGCATTCCTGTTGAGAATAACATATATAAAAATGTATAGTTAACAAATGAAATATATATGCTTAAATTATTAAAAACGATCTAAAAATTAATTTGATATATTTTTGAGAACATTTAACTTACTTTTAATAACTTTTGAAAGTACATATCCGAATTGAAATGCTGTCCGTTAATGTCATACGAATTATTTGTATTTTCTGCCATCCTGTATATTTCTTTCTTTACCAATGAATGGATTTTGAAAAAATTTGTGTGCTTTTTATTTTCTATATATATATTACACTTATTATTCTTAATTTATAATTAATTATTAGATTTTCAACTTTTCGACATTAAATTATATTCTCAGGATTTTGGATTTTTATAACTTTCTTTCGATTTAAAAAAAAATTTTGGTTTCTTATTGGTTTCTATTGTTAATTATTTAAATTCTTCGCTAATAGCGAGGTGTGACGCAATTTACTGTAATTTCCTTAAATTACAATGAGCTGTCGTAAACCGTCAACATGACATATCAAACTTTGTGTTTTTAACGAAGATATGAATCTCAATATTAAATTAAATTCGTTTTCTAAGCACAATATACCTCAATTTTAACATTAATATAATAATATTGTCCCCTTAATTGTATTTCTATTTTATTGTTGATTCTTTGTGGTAGGCATCGATCAAGTTGCTAAGGTGTCTTCATGACGTTTGGAGGTTAACGAGGTTAGATCTTCGAAAGCTATTGATGCGACATAACCTTGCTCTTCGCTTGAAAGCGCAACAAGTACATCAAATATTTTTAATAATTTCAACATTATATTGATTCTGTAGAAATTCATAGATTTACCGAATAATTCGGCAAAACGAATTTTTAAAACATTTTTGTGAATTTGTCGAAATGCGTGAGATGAAGTGCTTACCAACAAATTGTGTTTATTGATGAAAAGCTTCAAAATTCGTATGAAAAAAATTACCAAATTAAATAAATAAAATCTTATAAAAAAAGTGAAGGAAAGAATAATACCATATATTTGGTAAAATTACGAGGAAGGTAATGTAATTGCTTTTAAGTCAAACCTAACTTAACCTGCTTGCTATTTTGCTAGTATATTCTTTTTAATTTCCCAAGAAACTTAACTTCTTATTTATTTTTCAGTTGCAGCAGAAGAATGTCCAAACGAGACTTTTCCTTAACGTGCAGAAATTTAATAATTCTCACATAAATTATAAATTATGAAGAAGAAGGGTTACAAAGTTTAATTTATTATTCTATGGTTTATTGTGAATTATAAAATTGATAAATTTATTAATTCGTTAATCTCTTGGAACTATATGCTGTATCGTAATTTATGAGAAGCAGCGATACATACATAAAGATCGATCACTAAAGAGTGATCATTAAAGTTTGATCATAATCTATGAATCATAAACTGTGAGCTATTAATCTCAAGTTACGATAAATAAGAAAACCTGAAGATCGTTTGATCTTCAAGAGTCAGAGTTGCAATAGTGAACTATGAGGAAGGGCATTTCTACTTGACTTTTGGAAATTAAGCAAACACAACCATGCCACACCCATGTGTGGTATGCGGCCGTTCTCGCATGAATCCCAACAACCGCGAGGAGGAGTATATGTTCTTTAGTTTCCCGGTTAACGATGAGGCACGCTGCCGCCGTTGGCTCGAGTTCTGCAGCCGCGAGGACCTGTACAAACTCTCGAAGAAGCAGCTGCTGCAACGCATGGTCTGCTCCAAACATTTCCGGCCGCAAGATTTTCTTACCGAGTGCCTCGACCGTCTCAACTCTAACGCGATACCGTCGATCTACGATCCCAAACAGAGCCTCTACAATATCACCTGTGTTCTCTGCAACAGAAGCCGAAAAGATCCGCCAGAGCTCGATTACGACGGCACTACGTTTCATCATTTCCCCGGTGAGGAGTTCCGTTGCCTCAAATGGCTGGATTTCGTTGGAGTCGAGTCTTATTACAGACTAACCAGGAAAGAGATTCTCTTTTGCTATATCTGCTCGAAACATTTTGATCGTTTACAATTCGTTCCGGGTTACAAAGGGAGACTGGTGGAAAATGCGGTGCCGAATATCCGTGATTCCGTGAGAAGGAACGACCAGGAGCCGAAAATCACTGAGCCAACGGAGGAGCCGAAACTCTTTGATACGCCAGAGAAGAACAAGAAGCTGGAGCTCTTACCCGTCGAAGTACTGGAGAGCCAAGCTTGCGCGGCTTGTGGTCGCTTAAAGTCGGATCCGCGTAACAAATCGGAACGTTACAAATTTCATCCGTTCCCGGCGTACGAGATCGGCCGATGCCTACGTTGGTGTCAGTTCTTAGACCGCGAGGATCTGCTCACTATGTCGCCCAACCAGATACGCAAGCTTGTGCTGTGCTCCCGTCACTTTGAGGCTGGTCAGAACTTTAACAAAATAGGTCCATGCGACGCGGTGCCAACCATTAAAAACATCTCCGAGCCCTTGATAACCGTGGTCCCTGAAAAAAACGACGAACAGGACATCAGCGAGGAGACTAAAGAGACTAAAGATACAAAACGTTTCTCTAGGCCACTGGTGTCCAGCAAGAAACCCAAGGTGGAGAACAAACCTGCTCCGTTGGCCAAGAAACGCGGGAAATCCCGGCGACCGATTTCTATCAACATCCCCAAGCCAGATTCCATCAATGTGGATAGCCGATTTATCAGGAAGCTACCGTTACCTCCTCCGGTGAACTGGAAGATCCATGTGGGCGAACAGTTGCAGTCGGTGGCCATGAACAACGCCATGTCCAATGTGACAACGTCCAATCCTCAAGCGGATGGACTCAGGAAAGTCATCATGCCGATTACGTGGGATATATCGAACTTAGGCGCGCCGATACCAGTGAACAGCCTGTCCAGCATGCCACCGGGACTGTTGATAAAGATCAATTTACCAAATCAGGAACAGCAAAAAAAGAAGGCGACGACTAAGAAACAGAAAAAGGTAACGAACAAGAGTATTTTTAACGAACAGACCTGGTTGAGGAATAGCGGCTAGATGTCTTTGGTTGGGTTCAAATCTTGACATTTTTTTCTGTTGCAGGAGACCAAACCGAAAGTGGATAAAAACTTCATGCAACTGTTGTCGATATGTCCGGAGACAACAGAGGAAACCACGAATTCCGATGAATTTGAGGGACAAGGGGAAGCGATACTCCCGCACTCTCTGGAGCTGATGAAGAAAAACAATACGGAGGCAAAAGAGGAACAATATTTCGGAGTAATGAAAACCACCAATATGAAGAAAAAGAAAGTAAAACGAAGGAAGATGACAGGTACCACGAAGAGAACATTATTTCCCATCACGTGCGAAGTTAAGAGCTTTCTGAGGAAGCTGACACCGCTGATGCATCGATTACCGAAGAGGGCCAGGGCACAGATGAAGCTCTCTATCGTCAATATGGTTATCGATCACCTCTAAAGCCATGAAGAATACGGTGGTGCTACTTTGAGCGTCCTTGAAGCTTGTAGCTTTATTCATCTATCTACAGGACAGTCTTCAAGGGATCTTAAAAAAAAATGTAGACAAAAATGTGACATTGATTATGAACAGACATAGGCTGCGTTTCGGTATTTACTGTCAGTATTGAAAATTTACAGTTCATATTACATATACCAACAAATTAACCCTTTGGGGACGGAGCCGCTCGACGGGCGAGCGTCGCTGAGGACGAGAGGTATTGGAGTGCGCAGTAAAGAAAATAAATACGTTGAACGTTATAAAAACTAAGGCTCTATTTAACACAAGAAAAATTTTTCATAAACGGTAAAACGGCATGGGCGGCTATATGCCGACACGCGTCCGGAACGGTAAAATGGCATGGGCGGCTATATGCCGACACTCGTCTCCAAAGGGTTAAAATGGGTATATTACATATACCCACAAACGTATGTCTAAAAGATGTCTCAGAGACGTTTTTTACACGTTCTGTTTTCTCAAAGACATCTTTACGTTCTTAAGACATCTCGATGTTCTTTGAGAAAATTCTCAGTATTGGCAGCAAATACAGAAATGCAGCCATAGGTCCGTATTCTGTGTGAACTTTTCTTTATTGATAATATATATATATATATAAATAATCGATAAAGGAGTTCACAAAATATGGGTCATAGAGTTTCGAATATTAAAATTAAAGGAAGCAATTTACTTGATAGATGAGCTCAATTACAGAGAGAGACAGTTAAGTTAGCAATACGTTGATCTTGCAAATCATTGTTTATAAAAATGCAAAAATCAACCGTTATCTCTATGTATGTTCATAATTGAAAAGAATGTTATTTTTACTATATATATTTATAAAAAGGAGTACAGATGATGATAATAATAATAAATATCGTAATATCAATACTCACAAAATCACTCTTTTTAAGCTGCATTTCCATCTAATGCCTTAATTCAGTAGCAGCTTGAGTTAAAGAATTGAAGATGAGAGAAGAATGAAATTATATAATATATATTATACACGTATCCTTTTTTATTATATCTATAGAGTTAAAAGTTGCGAATACAGGGCTTAAAGAACTAAAAATAAGGATACTTTCCATTTAGCTGTAATTGTAGATAGATATACAGTGCTTAAGTACTCTATGAAGCAAAAATACCTACAGTATTTACATTAAATAANATTTTTAAATAATGAGGAAAATATCGTTAATTTAAACTTTATTTCTTTAGCACAAATTTGTATTTTTTCGAAATAATTAAATCACCTTTGTTTTATTTAGTATTATTATGTACTAATTTCACGGTTCTCAATATTTTATTGTCTAATAAGAATGTTTCTATTTTGCTATGAATTACCACATCTCAATTTAAGGATACCTCGGTATCATATTAGAGCAAAAACGATTAATAGGCAGACTATGTAAATAAATTCAAATTCTGAATATAAATTAGTACGCGAGAAAATTAGCAATACATCAGCATATACATACATATTTATATTTTTTAAACTTTCTGTTATTCATTATTCAGAACTGTTATCACGAGAAAATACTTTTATCCCTGATAAATTTGGTGCGATTGATTTTTGATCACTATATTCTTCATCTAACTGCGTAAACTTTGAAGTCTGTTTTTCATTTCTTCAAGTTCCTTATCATCATCTTCTGTCTCCTCTTCTGCAGCAGTAGAAGTGGCAATTGATCCTGGATTTTCTGTCACAACTGCTGGCGCTGTACCTAACTGACCAGCTGTCACCTCCCATAAGATCTATTAAGGTTAAATTATGCATTATTTGTACTAATTGTGATAATTTTCTATTGATTTTCAATATATCTTAGTGATGGCACACATTTAATTTTCATTCAATGTTTTAATTGTTAAAGAAATTTTTTTCACTCTATTATTTTTCACTTATTGTATTATTTCCTGTTTATTTTACTATATTAATAGAATGTTATGACGGAAATTACTTACTTTATCAAGCTCTTCATCAGCCTCATCTTCCATATCCTCAGAATCTTCAATAGAATCCATTGTTTCATCCAGCATTTCCTCAATGATTCCTGCTTTCATCATCTCCTTTGACATTTCTCTCATAGTCGCAGCTACCTCTGGCACTCGTATTAATGACTGCATAGCCTGCATCACTTCTGTGGACTTAGAAACTGAACCAGCTACTCTGATTGTCGCCAGCTGGTTCTTCATTTGTAGGGATACCGAATTCAGATGTGCCTTGGATGTATAGATCTTATTGCAGGCCTTACGAGCCCTGATAATTTCTTTTGCCAATATTTTACATACATCTCTGTCACCCTTCTTCGCTGCATCTTTCAGAGAACGTTTTACTTTTTCTTCCTCCCTCTGAATCGCTGAGGAAAAGCATAATTTTTGTAAGTAGGGAATCTCTTATCATTTGAATGATCATATCTCTTATGTTCTCCACATAATTCTTTCTCATGACTCACCTCTTACTTGCCTATCTAGCTGATAACCTTCCTTCCTCAATTTGTGGGTCCATTCTTGAACCTGCGAAATCATTAAATGTCACTATTCAGATATGACAATGTGTTGTTAGCGAAACTCACCATTTCCTTGGGGTTCTTTTCCTGTGATTTCCCAAACAAACCCATGACCGAATCACGTTGACAACGAAACGTCAAAACATTCAGTCCTTGAATAACACATAACCTCCAAATTGTTCTTTATCTGATTTTGATTCTTCAAGGTTATGTCATGGTAGGGATAAATAAGGATCGATCGATAAATCGATATTCGATTCCATTTCTTGACAAAAATTCAATTACTTTATTAATATTTTTAAATTCAACTAATTTCTACATTTGGTCGTTCTACAGACAGATAAAATTTTATCCGATCTGTTCGATGAAATAATTTTAAAACACAGATTCCTATGAATGTTGCCGCACAAATGCGTTATGGGTACTCATCTGTACGAATAATGTTGGTATGTCACCGGCCATTCCATTGGCTGCATATTATCTTTAGATTCTGAAGATAATGTACAGCCAATAAAACAGTTCTGCGTCAACATAGTCATATAATTTGAACATTGTGAGAGCGCATAATAAGAAAATGGCCTACAACCGTCGGCTGTACTTCGATTGGAAGTTTTTGTTAACGACGATTGCAATTTATAGCGGAGACTGCGAAACTAAAAAAGTGAGTTACATATATTTAACAATGATTACATTTATATAAGAATATAAGATTAGTTCTGTTACATCTATGATGAAAGAGGGAAGGTGGTTCGATAGCGGTTCTCAACCTAGATTTGTCTATCTCACTTTCTCACAGAAGAGAAAGAGGAAGAAAAATATTATTTTATATCGTTTATTGAAACAATTAGTTTTAACAGTAAACCTTTTGGTGATTATGATAGCATAGCCGAGTTGAATGTACATTACTTAATTAATGAACATCTGTTTAGTGATTAAAGTATGATTTAGGATGGTACATAGTAATTTTCGTCCGATTATTTATGTTGCAATTCTTTATATTTTATCTAAACAAGTTTATTGCTTTTTGGTGGGTTTTTTAAATATATTATAGAGTTCATTGAATAACATCCTAGACAGCAGAATATCCAAAACCGGGATATAAGGCTTTTTCAAGATATCTGGGATTGATTATATCTTCGATAGCGATCATATAAGATGGTTACACTGTGAAAGAAAGAGACAACAATTATAATTGATATGTTTTTTTTAACTGAACTGGCTGCACTAATTTAAGAAATGTACATACATATTGAAGCATATAAAGTGTACTACGAGATTCTCACGCTTCAGTGTACGTAAATTTTTTGCATTAATACAGCCAATTCAGTTAAAAAGAACAAAGCAAATACCCCTCCCCCTCCCCCTTCTCTCTTTCATTTTCGATGCAAAGTCTTTGTACAAAGGTTATATAAAATGGCGTGTTTTATTATTATTACAGTTCAGTGGTTAGTTCTTTATTTTATACATTTAAAAGTTCGCTATTATTGCAAATGTAATAATACGATTCAACGACAGTCGGATTTTTAATTTTCAAATAGTATGACCCTACGATGAATCAGACCTTTCATTTTTAATACGACTTACAAAATGAATGAGTAAAATATTTTATTTTTAAATTCTACGTACTTAACAATAGGTATCACATAATCTTTCCAATCTATTCTTTGAAATAAATCATTTTTTACTAGATATCTGTAATACAAATTATACATATATATGCATACATGTAATATCATTAAATATTTAACATGTAAAAAGAAAGAGGAAAGGAGATAGTTTTTAATTTATTAGTTACGATTCATTTGTGCTTAAGAAAAGGCTCTTCAGCCAATGGAGAAAAATTTTCACTACTTCTGTCCCTTTATTTGGGCCATCGTTCGTATTTCTTTGATATCTGTACGGCCTTCCTTTCATATCTTTGAGAACTTTAATCTCTGAAAGCTTAGGTTTATTTTCTTCATTATTATCCACATGCTGCCTATTTTCTTTATATTTGTTTAGTTTAATTAACTTCATCTCTTCAGGTATCTCTCCCCTTTTCTTAACGAAGATTTCAAAGTCTCCTAAAAAAAAATTATATGTCCCTTATCATTTTTGTAGCAACGCTTACGCTATTGTTCATAAGTATTTGCTTATCGAGAGAAAAATAAATTTATTTTGCTTGGTTGCAGGTTATTCTGTCCTGGGACTTATGAATCTTCAATTAAACCGGCTATTTTCTATTTCTCAAGGTAAGGAAGACTTTAAAAATTGTTTATTACACATTACAAAAAATACAAACGTATGAATAAGCAAATACTTACAAAAATATTCAGCTCTAGTAAACGTAATAATTATTCTCTTTAATATTCGATAACTCACCCCATTTCATCTCGAATTTTGTCTCTCCTTCGAAAATGTCAGTTCCTTTTGAAATCGAATTTCTCGCTTGGTTGCCGGTACCCATTATCTGCCTGACGTTCACACTTCGCTGATTATCGTTTTCTCCTTCTAATTTATATAGCCTTGAAGTCTTGACTTTTCTCGATCGACTCTCATTTGCATGAGACTTGCGCAACCTAGCTTCTGTCAAATTCTCGATATTTTCTCCCAAAATATATTTGTCTCGATTATTTGCCGAATCCTGAAGTCCATCGATCTTACCTTCCTCTTTATTTTGCAGTCCATCCCTCTCCAGTTCTCTCCCGGAATAACTATCAAGATCATTTCCTTTCAATTGATTGTGCTCGGATTCCTCAGCTAACTGTTTCAACGAGTCACCGATGTTTCGGATCCTCTCGCGCGACCTAAGTTCGCTCAATGCCATTTCTTCCTCGTTGAAGTCGAGCGACAGGTTGTACTTTCTCGCGAAATCGAGAACTGGCATCGAAAGGATCGCCATCGAATCGTCCTCCATTAAATCCCGCTTCCAACGACTGTTCAAAAGACGATGCATATTTAATTCTTCCTCCGCCTCCTCTTCCAACTTCCACAGTGTGTTTCTTCGAGTGGTTGTTGAACTTGACGGTTGAATGGCCGACTGATACTCTTCCTCGGCGTCATTTCCGCGCGTATCTGGCCTCGACGTTTGAACCACGTGTCCTTGCAACGGTACGCAGCAATTTATCTTCAGGATCTGCTCGCATATGTCCTTGGAGATCGACAACCCGTAAGTACCGTCTTTCAACCTTCTTACTTCCAGCGGTAGCTTCACGCCGTCGTTGACGTAGTAAAGCTGCGATCTCTGGAGCTGCGCGATGCTCTCCTCGGAAGAAGGAAATAGCTGAAGAGTGTTAGAAACATCGTCCGAAGGCAGTCCGGTAGCGGAGACGATGTTCTTGTTCGCTTCTGTGACAACATTATCAACGTTGTCGATTTTCTTATCACTTGAATCGTTGTTGCTGTCGTTGATGGTGCTGTTCCCGCTGAAATTATCGTCGCTGCCTGCCACGTTCGTAACTTCGTGAACGATCGCAGGCGAATTGGTCCTCGAGTCGTCTTCGGGGCTGAACGCTCGCGGTTGAAAGTACACCGTTTTCGCGTGAGTCTTCTGCACTTCCGTGGTGACCTCGTGAATTTTAATCACATCTCCCGTTTGGAATTCCCGTTGTTGCGACGTCAAAGAGTCCGCGTCCGCCGATGCTATTTTAGCTGTTTTCTCGCTGGGCGAAGATACGCCTTCATTTAACACATACTGTATTTTGTTCTTCGCATTCGCAGCAGCCGCCGTATTCTTCAAGGTAACATCGTCCGATAACCGCGCGTAATCGGACGACGATTTCCGCATGGAGTTCACGATTGCCGTCGTTGCTGGCCTATCTTCGTTATCGACGCGATGATTCTTCGTGTAATCCAAGATCCGATCATTCGGCGAATAATAATTTATCGGCGGCGCGTCGATGTTGTTCGTCGCGCGCATCATCGATGGATCCATCCCGTCGTACTTAGGACAGCATTCCTCCATCCGGTTCATCGCGTTGTCTTGCGTCGTTTCAACGACGTTTTCTTCATCGAGATGGCTTACGTTGTAAAATGCTGTCGTGTCGATTCGCGTCTCGCCGTCGGTCGATGATGACATTGAATTCGGTGTGACAGCAGTGGCAGCGAGTGTTTTTTCGGATGCTTCGTCGGCAATTAAGAATTTGGATCCTAGATTGGATTCAAATGGAACTTCGTTCCATTTGGTTACTGCCGTGAAGGAGGAGATTTCCGAGTTCGAGAACGAGGACTGACTGGATTTTCTCAGAGACGCAGAGACCGTTGTTCCCGGTGGCTCTTCGGTTTCGTCATACCGTTCAACGTGCTTCGTTTCACCCAAAACGCTGCCTCGAGCGGTTCCCTCCGTCGTGTAAATATTTTTCTCGCGTCCCGCTGTTTCCTGCAGGATATATATTTTGGAAGGTTGCTGATAAGTCGTCGTACGCTCCAAAGATTCACCGTTTCGGGCTTCTTCGTTGCTTCGCTGTACTTCAACGCGTCCTGTCGTCAACATCGAATTCAGGACATTCTCTGTTCCTTCTCGGAGAGCTTCAGCATCCGTCGATGAAATAATCGTTTTTCCTTCAAATACATTCGCGATCGGGCTTGTACCTTCTTCTTCACGCAGTTTCCCAGGTCTCACGAAATCCGGAGGCTCGGCGGTGATCGATACTTGCAAATTGTCGTCCGGTTTCTTAGCTTTCTGGTAACTCGTCGCCTGTGTCCCGTCTATCTGCGTATTCTTCTCGAATTGCTTTCCTTCCGTCTTGTAGTCACCCTCGTAACACGTCGACATCTCCTGCGAAACATCCGTGTCCCCTTCGTCGTTAACGGACTCAACTTTCGGGTTCAGCGATCCTCTCAACGCCTGCAGCGCGTCGTTCAACGCTTCGAGGATTACCGAGTCTCCTATTTTCGGACCGTCGCCTTCGTCTTCCGCTTTGTTGCCCAAGCTATTCCTTAGACTTTGCAGGATCATGTTCCGCACGATCTGCTGATTCGCTTGCGAGGCGATCGCCGGGATTCCCAGGAGGTCCCTGATGCCTTCCCGCAAACGTCCCGGCGTCATCGATAGCTTGCCTGAATCCTTGCCGTGAATGGGCGCCAAAGTCACCAGTTTGGTGTACCATTGACCGTGGCCGAACTGGTGCTCCTCCACCGTCATCGGCGGGAGTTTTCTTTCATGATGATCACCGTGGAAACCCATCAGGTTGCGCAGCGCTTTCCTGATAACACCGTGCGGCAAATCGCGGTTCGCGATGTTGGAGAGGACGCCTTTCACTTTCTGCACGATCGTGTCCTCTATTCGTGAGGACAACAGGATGTCCCTCAGATTCGGGATCTGCAGGATTTCCGGCAGCAAACTTTTGCCTGACGTCTGAAGTGCGACCTCGTCGAGACCTTGCGTCTTCGTCAAGTCGCCGCTCGACACGAAGTTGTTGATGACTCTCCTGATGGAGCTCAGCAGCAGAGATTTGTCGCAGAATGGTAATCTTCTCCTCACCGATGAATCGGTGATTGCCACGAGACTCTCGGTGGAATCCAAGCCTTCTTCATCATCGTCGTTCGTTTCTTCACGAGCCGAGTGCTGCGTTGTCGTAAGTTGATCTTGAAGAGTCGTTCTCTGAGGATAGGATTCGGCTATCGATTCCGTCAGGATGTTTGTGGTCCCTTCCTTGAAATCACGGTCGGTCCTAAAATCGTAATAGGGAGTCGTCGTTTCTTCCCCGTAGACTCCTCGACTACACGGAAGAGTACTCGTCCACGAATTCCCGCGGGTCGCGTCTGTCGTCGCAAATTCGTTCGCGTGCTCGTTAGATTCGTACGAGATCGTAGAGTAGAAGAACTTCTCACCCGCCGGTGAATTCACCGTGATCGATTCCTCTTCGTAGTTCGAACCCAACAGCATTTTTGTCGCGTGACTTTTACTCTTCCCTAGCAATTCCCCTCTCGTGTCCTCTTCGATCTCGTCGATCGTTTGCTTCGTCAGTTTCTTCATCGGCATACGCTTGCCCGTCATGTCAGATGATTTTCCACCCGAATATGGCGCGTCGTCATTTGGCTCGTACGTTCGCTCGGTAGTCCCAACGTATCGATTAAACTCGGTCAGCGGAGGCCTCGTGTATTCGTACGATTCGGTGCCCGTTGATGCGAAATCGTCCATTCTCTGATCAACATTATTTTCTTTTCCCAAATTCGGCCTATCCGTCCAGGATAACGTAGTTTCCCTGAAAAGATCCGTGGACGACTCCGATCGGTCCGCAGTTGTCTCAGAGTAATACGGATTGAGATTGTTCCCCGTGCTCGAATCAGTTCTCACGTTTACGTAGCTCTCCGACGTCGTGATGAACGTAGGAAGTTCCTGGCCTACCATTCTAAACGTTCCGCTCGAAGAGTAGGGTTCAAAATTATCGTTCGCTTCAGTCACCGAAGCGACGTGATCCGTCGAGACCGTCGCGCTTAATCTTGGCAGGGTTTCTTCGCTTATTTCAGTGCTCTCGGCGGTATCTTTCAATGCGACATTATTTTCTGCCACGGGATTGACTAATCCGTCGAGGTAATTCACGGTGATCGTTTCGTGCGGAGTAGAAAAGTCCCTGGTGATGCTTTCTTCGTTCAAGGTGACCATCGCTTCAGTGTTGCTGGTCCAAGCTGAAGCAGTCGACACGGTGATGGCATCGAATCGATTTTCTTCAGACAAGTAGCGGCATTCCTGCGAATCTTGGCGGTAAATCGGTCGACGTTGATGCTGTACATTGGCTCCAACGGTAAAGTCGGGTCTGCCCTCGAAGGGGGCGTATGGGAAAGCGGCGTTGATCGTTTTCCCGTCTTTCCCGATGATTTGAGGCGGGACGAGCGGCACTCCGTGCAGAAGCGGCGCGAAAAAGGCAGGGTGCGTCATTGCTTGGTGAGGTCGCATCGGGACGGAGTTGATCAGACCGAGAACGCGCGGTTCGTGGTACCACGTCGGCGACCCTGGACGCGGAACACTCGAGTCGAGAATCCTACCTGCGTTTTCCTGTCCGGCCGGTATTCGATGGCTCACTCTTCCGGACTTCACCCTCCTGGAGGATCCCAATATCCGCGACGAGCTGGTCCTCGACGATTTCCGCTCGCAGTCCTGCTCTTTGCAGTAACAGACGAACGTGTTGCATCTCTTCGTCTCCTCACTGTAGTCCACGTCCTGCGTGTCTTTCAAGCTATCTCGGAGGGCGCGCAGAAGCGTTTTGTTCTCGTCGCGCGTCTTCATTTCCATTCTGCTTGTGGTCGCGAAGTTTTCGGACGAGTACTTTGCGTTTCTCGTCGAAACATAAGGGATATCTTTAGAAGTCTCCACGTGGACATTCACATTTGAATCGTTGGTTCCCGTCTTGGCGAGATCTTTCGCAGAGGATGAGGAAAGCCTGCTCTTTCGAAGATGCGCGCCGTTGCGTTTCGTTTTCCGCATCGATTCCCTCGGTCGACGTTGTACAAATCGCATCTGCGACAGTGGCGTTAATAACGAGATCGATTTTCGGCTTGCCCCGGCCTTCGTGAGGTGTTGGTCATTGCACAATGATGGTGGGAGGGGAAGTATTTTCGACAACCTATTATTTAACGTTATAATTAATGACAAAATTAATAATAGAGATTAGTTACACTTATTTGATTTTATGAGAACCTTATTTAGTATTTATTATTTAATTAATGTTAGTATAATGTTAGTAATTAGTATAATGTATAATGTTACAATGTAATATTAATTTAACATAATATTGATATTATATAACTTAAGATCAACCATGACGTCAGAAAATTTAGCAACTCTAGACACAAAGTTCTTAACTCAGCGTGTATGAAGCGCAATGCGAAAATCGCTCACGCAAACAATGGTGCAATGACGCATAACACAATTTTAATGTTGTTACGAGATTTGAGCGCAGTTTTAAAAATCGGATTCGTATTACAAATCGAGCCGATCGAAATTAAAAGTACTCTGAAATAGCGACTTTTATTTTCCCATTAATTTGCAAGGGATCTTGAAATAAGGGGGACTTCGGCAAATTCAGAATTTTTATTCAGTCAGAGCGAATTGTCACTTGCCTTGAATCGGAGAAATCCGCATCCTTCACTTCTGTTCTGGTGGGAGGAACTTCCTCCGAGTGGGCAACCGCGAGCAATGCCAAAACAATCAAAGCGATTTTCTCGTACATCGCCGATCACATTCACTGCTGCACACTGATTTTACGATCGTCAGTGATTGACGTTACCATGCTCTTTGATTTTACGCACAAAACTCGTCTTTTGTTAATGTGTATAAGAGATAACAGTTACGACGGTGTGATAATATCCTCATATAAGTAGTAATAAATGAATTCGTAACGAAATTTATTCTCCACTGATGTCTCGAAAGCCGAAGTGAACTCAATCATCATCGAAGGTGCACTGAATAATTCAGCACAGTGATTACACATATGTTTTGTCATCATATTGTTATGAAATTTTGCTTGTCGGTCGAGATTATGTCGTAATCAACGTATATATATACACAACCTTGATTATAATCAATATTCAGGAGCAGCGATACCGTGACCTAATTCCCTAAAAATCGATCGCTATTATGATATTCACTGCAGTTCCACGAATATTAATTTTCTTAATTGATTACAATCGGGGTATAGTTACAAGGCTATGTCTCGACTTTCGTGAGGTAATATCAGCAAGATTGGTTTTATGATTTCAATGAACTCACTAATTAGCGAATGTATTCGAAAATCTGCATATTTTCGATTTTTTAAACATTATTAAAAACAATACTACTTTTATTAATCTCTCTAACATTTTCTTTTAATTTTTAATTTTCTCAATTTCGCAATTTTATTTCATATTGTAATAAATTATATAAAATTTTACATTGTAATAATTCCTTTTTTCACGAAAGATACACTTTATTTCATTAAATAATTATTTTACAAATATACATAAGCATATATAAATAACATGCGTGTTTACAATAATAATATATAAATATAAAGAATATAAAGTATTATTTAAAAAATATTTTAGGTATCATTATATTAATATATTACGAATATTGATTAAATTCATATTATGTTACGCATTAAAATCAGAACTTTTATTATATAAAAATACCATAAATTATATCAAATTTTTAAAAATATTTATGCATGCAGGATTCCTGTGAAAAGCGTAAACAATTTCTTTATATTCATAATCGCAAGATGGAAAGGATTGTCGGTACTCTCAGAAATTTTATTTGTCGAACTTGTCTCTTCGTCCGCTACCGAAGTCTCATTGAAGTTCTCCTCGAAATTATTGACAAATTGTTCTACAGAATCGGTGAGATCTTTTGCCTTTTCTAAACCATCAATAATAACGCCTTGTAATTTCGGAATCGTTTCTTCCATGAAAGACGGCAACTTCTTGTCGCTCTTCGTAATGCCATTTTCTAAACTTTCATTGTTCCCTTTATCTTCCGTGGAAATAATATATTTCTTCTGGGATTTCACTAAATCCTCGAGAAAGTCACCGTAAATTTTTCCGTCCTTTTCGGAGTGCAGATGATCCGTTTTCGTCGTACCCTTTTCATTCATACTGTTTCGTTGTAAATAATACTTGTCGTTTTCATTTTTAGCCGCGCCTTCAGTCAGAACGGATTCGCTTGTCTCCAGCTGTGGAGAAGTGAAGTTAACTTTGAGAAAGAAAGATCTCACGTGAGACAGGATCATACAAATCACAAAGAGCTATTTGTTTAGTATAGTCCTAACAATAGTACAAGAAAACAGTAGATTTCTAAAGAACATTATATATATATTTTTTTAATATTAGATGTTGATCATCGAAGCGCTTTCAAAGCGGAAATCTAAAGTTCGCTTTCTCTATACACAAATTCTGAAACGTCTATTTTTATATAAATGCAAAGAAATTATAAAATTATAAAAATACGGTTATATAAGATAAATAACTAAAAGATAAAATGATAAATATATATGAAATCTGCGTGACTGAAAACTTTATTGTTAATTATTTCGACATTTTACCGTATCGATTTCGGCTTGTCTTCGTTGTCTTTTCGTTTTCTGTTGATCTTCTTCTTTCGATTCGTGATCGACCTCGTCCGCGACATTTCTGGGAACTTTCCGCCTGCTCTCACTGCTTACACCCGAATAATCCGATGAATACGAAATGTCTTCGTCCGAGGTCTCCTCGGCACTTCCGCTCGGCAAATCCAAGGGATCCTCGTAATCGGGTTCGTCCGAAGATACATCATTCAAATATCTGATCATCGCGTTTGTTATTCTTCTCGGTAGATATCGATCGAGCCAACTCGAAACCCCGAAACGTTCCGAGAATCTTTCCGGATTCTTCGCTCCTAACGTCTCATACGAACGAACGTCTTTGATTTTATCGGGCATAAGAATCACATATCTCGGCGACCGTTCCTCTCCCTGTCGTTCCTCTTCCTGATCAGAGTTTCTATTTGAGGAAGTCGCGTAGTTCTTCGATTTGCGAGACAGAACCGCATCCGACGAAAGTCTCGTCAACTGATAAAGCGGTATCGACTGTTCGCTGGATATCTCCTCGGAATCCTCTTCCTCCATGCAGATATACCTATTTCGATCGGATTCGGTTTTCGCATCTGCTCTGCTTAGTCTGCGCACAAGGAAAGCAGTATTTTGCGTTAACCGAAATGTCGGTCTTAAAATTATTTATTTTATATCAATGAGATCTTTTTGAGATTTAACCTTCAAAGCTTCAAATTTGAAAAATCTAAAAGTTTTAAACTATCGTTAATAATCGGAATGAATTCGAGGATTTTAGAAATCAATTGCACAGAGAGTTGAACAAAAGAAAATATGACACGGAGTATATACCGTGTTCGCTGTAGATGCTTGTCGGCCGTTTGTTCTTCGGTGTTCCTTCGACTACGAGGAGATATGTTCGAAGTATCGAGAAGTCCGCTTGCCTCAGAACCGCCGCCGTCGACAATTTCTTCTTCAACATTTCGGGCTTTCGTATTAGACACATCTGTATCGTCTTCAACCTCATCGTTCATCTCGTTGGATCTATTATTTTCCTCTCCAACGTTTTCATCATAGCGACTGTCAACTTCCTCATGTTGTGCGTATCTTTCGGTCCCCGTGTCTTCTTCGTTAATCTTCTTTGACAGACTGACTTTTCTGGCTGTTTTAAGCGCGGATGCCGAATCGCCGAATCTGTTCAAGTCGCTCGTCGTCTCACCTTTCGCAGCTCGATTGATATCTCGCCGGTTAAGAGCGCTCAGGTAGATTCGCGAGAGTGAATCTGCGAGTTCTTCCGCCGTGTCATATTGTCGGTGCTTATCCAGAACGTAAAGGACGACTGCGTTTCCTCGCTCGTGAGCGTCCTTAACCTGCGATTTCCTCGCGTAATCTCGACGGTAATAATTGTCGTAGGGCTTGGAAGTACTCTGCTGGTTCCCGTAAACCTTTGGTAGAGTTTGATAAAAGTCTTTCAGCGTCCATTTCGGAGCCTGAGTCTCGGATTTGGTCTTCGACGAGTATTTCGGAGGAGGAAGGTCCAGGTATTCCTTGTGCAGCTCCAAAACCGGCTCGTCGCCGTGATACGTCGAAGGATCCATCGCGAATATCCTGCGACTCGAAGGTGTGGACGATGTTGCAGGTTCCCGTTCGATCCCGATGACTTTTGGATGCCGGAGGAAGCGGTAATGCGAATTAACGAGCCCGTCCTCCTCGTGTTTAACGTCATAATCACCATCGTTGTCGTCGTCGTCGACATCTACGCGGGCCTCGACTTCGTCCTTTAGAAAGCGAAGTGGCTTCCCTTGGTCGAACAGCCGACAGAAGTCGTCGTTCTCGCAAAATTTCTCCCACACCTCTCTCCTCCTGAGATTCCGCGTCTGTTCTTCGGCGATCCTCGCCGGGTCGTTGCGACGCCTCTCTCGTCTCGCCTTCAGCCTCTCCTTCAGCTTTCGGGCCTGTTCGGCGCGTCTCACCAGGTATTCCTCGTATCTAACGATGTCTCTCAACCGTGACTTCGGCATGTTCTGTATTTGGGACGTTACTCTCTTCAGGTCGTTCTTTTCCTTAGCCCGTGCTCGATCTTCACATTTTTCGCTCGGACTCGGACCGTCCTCGTCTTGTCCGGACTCCTTGGGTAATTTTCTGGATTTGGATCTGTTCGCTTTCGAGTCGGTCGTTTTGTGCGCTCCCAGCTTCGACGTTTCCGTCGTGCTCTCTTCGGCGATCCTTTTCGTCATTTCTTCTTCTGGCTTCGAGCTGCCTTCACGGTCGTCGGATCTTTTTCTTTTCGCTTTCTCGCCCTTGGTGACGGCATCAGTTAATTTCTGTCGGGTCCCCTCCTTGAATTGTGTCTCCTCGTAAAGATAGGTTGATGTTTGCCGTGTAGCCTCGGATGTAGCAAGTTGTTGCCGATTCTCCTTATTGCGTGAAGGAACCTCAAGAGCAGCCTCAGGATCATACGTCGCTTCCTCGATTTCCGTCGGCGCGGTTGATGATTGGGCACGAAAAAACGTTTGCTCCTCCGTGATTCGTTGCGCGGAGAGATCGCTCGTTCCCGAAGCAGGCGTCGCTGACGACTTGGCTTCGTCCATCGTCCGCATCGCTTCAGTGAATCTGCGATGCGATCGGTTCGATCCTACGGTTACGGTTTCCGCATCACGTTTGTCGTAATCGGAGTCAGTCTCGCTCGTGCTCGAAAGCATCTCCCCCGTCATGATTCTGTCAAACTTCTCTTTCATTATAGGACGCGGCATGTTTCTCGAGGGTCGCGCAAAGTCCGGGCTCGCTTCTGCCTCCGCGTCTGCAGCTTCCTTTTTAGGAGCTCGGGTAACTCTGCACTGGCAATCCTTGGTGTTGTTTGCGTCCTCCTTGATCATCTCTTCGGAGAACAGCCCTTGCAGCTCCTTCGTGTCGCTTCTCTTGTCTCTTCTATGGTAGACAACAACTCTATCGTTGTTAGGATGTGCTATATACTCAAAATCAGGTTTTACGTTTGTAGCTTGGAAATTGTTGTAATCGTGTTTCGCAGGGGAGACCAGAGCAGGTTGGTAAAAGAAGCTCGAAAACCCCGGTTCTGACTCCAGCTTCTGTTTGGTGACTTCGATGCTGGCGTCTGACGCTCGATAATTAGTGAAATCGTATTTCGTATTTCGTGGAATTTCAGTCAGTTGATGAAGAGGCGTCGACGGTCCCGAATGAGATCCAGGTGCTTCGTAATTAACATCCTGATTGTATTCCTCCTCTTCGGGATTGCCGTGATAGTTCATTGGTTGTTGCATGCTTCTCTCTTGAACTCTCTTATCCCCCTCATCAAGTTGTGCAATACCTGCAACGGTCGAGCCATTGTCGTTATCCTCGTTATTTTCTTGTTCGCCAAGGACAAACTCCGCCTCGCACAGGTCGTCATAGTTCTTCGCGCCCTCGAAGATCTTCGCGCTCCGCAGATTGACAATCTCGAAGAATTCGTTCGGCGTGTAATCGCGTTGATCATCGTCGATCTTCATCCAAGACACGTCATCGACCGTCGATTCTGGTTCGTGCTGTTGGTCGTCTTTCCTCCTCGAGTCATCCTCGTCCTCCTCCACGTAGTCGTAATCTTGGCTACTTTGTTCGCCTGAGTCACCTATGGTGACAAAAACGTCGCCTTCGGGGAATCCCCTGATAGGATCTCGTCGGAGGAAGCCGTAGAATCCGCTCTCGCCGCTGTCTGTAATCCTCGGATTAAGCGAGCTCAACAATCCTTCCCGTTTGAAGTCGTCCTTCCGCTTTGACTTCCTCTCGTTCATGTGATCTCTCACATCGACGATCCTCGAACGCTTCCTGAGGATAGCGTGCCTCCCCGGACCTATCTCGGTTAATATCCTGTTCACGTCTCTTGTCGCTCTTCCGTGTTCCTGAATGCTGGACGCTGAGTGCTGAGGGTCGCCACGATGGCCGTTGCCTCGGAGGAATCTTCTCAAAGGACGTCGAAGCAAACCGTGAAGGTTACTCTTGCTGTCGTCAAAATTCCTCAGATCGGACGTGATTAGTGACGTCTCCTTCCTGTCATCAATCCTTCGCCTCATTTTTCGTTTAATACGATCTTTTAAATCGTCCGTTCTCGAGTGCCTCACAAGTACATCCTTTCTTGGATCCTCTGATCTCTTGTTCAGATCTCTTCGGTATCTTTTCCTGTTCGTGACTTCCTTCTCATGTTGAAGCAAGGCTTCGATCTTTGATATCAGCTCTGCAGCTTTGTTAACATCCCGCATTTTCGGTCTGAAAAAGTGTTCCGCTTCGGTTCGAGTTTTTCTTTTCAGCAGACCGTGTTTATATCTTTTCAATGTGTCTTGAATATCCTCTTGGTTAATTTCCGCTTTGTCGTCAGATTTTTCCGTTTCTTCGAAATGCCCATTGTCTAAATTATGTTGTCTTTCTGTCTGTTCCGGTGAATTATTTCGTTCTCTCGCGAAAATAATCGTGAACGGTCTTTGCAAATTCGCAATTTCGTCATTCTCTTTCTGCTGTTGTATTCTCTTCGGCAAAAGTCTTTTAATTCTCCTATATAATTTAGCTTTCAAGATCTTCCTTCGAACATCAGTTCTGTCGTTTCTCCGTTTTGTTGTTTCTTGCTCCGCGTGAAGCTCTTGGTTTTCTAAATTAGATGGATTTATATTTTCTTCCTCCTGTGCTTCCTCTTTGTTGATTTGTCGAATGACGTTTGCATGTCGTTTCGACAATTTTTTCGCCGCAATGTCCTCGGTTGTCTCCTCTTCTTCGTGTGTGCAAGCTTTTACCTTGTTCGATCAATACCATCACAGTTAGTAGCGCATTTAACAAACGATTTGCATTGTTAAATTTACGGGATAAATATTTTATCCCGGGACAAATATTTTATACCGCAATTTATAAAGTACTGGTAATTATATAATACGTACCTTCGCATTGGGTATGACCCAAAAACCTATATTACCAGGAGCGAGCTTTAGTCTGAGACCGTCAGGGTTGGTATCGATATCTGGATTTAAATCGGGCAGCTTCATGCCGTCCATTAAGCCGAGCAGTTTTCCGTTCAATAAGACGTTCCTGCAAAAGTAATAATACCTTTCTCAAAACTCAAAGGAAAAAGTATCTCCCATAAGATTTGATGTATCGCGGACGTAACTTACTCTGCAAACATTTTATTGCCTGTCGCAGACATGTCCGGTGACAGAATATATTTGTGGAGAGTTTTGATCTTGAAATCCTTCAGACCGACGGTCATTTCTCTCGGCATTAAGTTCACCCCGAAAATGGTGAGTGCGCCTTTCTCGTATAGCGCGGACGGTCTCGTGCATTGGCTGTAGAAGTGCGCGTGGCTCTCGTCGTCGGATTGAATTTTCGCCTCCAAAACTTCGGGTCCCACAAGAGCCTTATGCAATAAAGACACCCAGTAGTCCTGATCAAAGGAACGATATTATTAATGCATATCTTATGATCTCTTATTCTTGTCTCATTACGAAAATAAATATTCTTCTTGTCTCCCCTCCAAATCATTAAACTTCTAAATCCTTAAACTTCTAAGCTTTGAAATAATCTTTAAGTTTCTAAGCTGAATAATCTTTAAGTTTCTAAATTTTTTTCTCTTCAGATTCAATTTATATTATAATTTGTCTTACGGGAGTCGCTCTACTAAATTCCAGGAATTGCCTCATCACAACTTGTACACCGAGCTTCGCGGCATTCCCGAGTCTCCTCGTCCATGTAAGTGCTCCCATATATTTATGCTTGCATTCTTCCGGCTTTGATTCCGCTTTTAACGACGAAAAATGTATATTGAATTAATGATAAATTAAGAGACGCAAAACAAGCGATATCTCCGAGATTATCACGCGTGAGTTCGAGCTGCTCCTCTTACCGATCCACAGCGGCTTGTCTCCCGCAATATGACCGATGACTTTGTACAACTCGTCCTTTTCAGCGGCGATATTGTCAGGATGCACGGAAATGTCGTTACCGTTTACAGTGACGCTGGCGAAGTCGCTGAAATGATCGGAAAGTTTCGATAACGAGCAGCATATCGTATGCAAATGAGCGCGATACTCCCCAAACTTTGAAACTTTTTTGAAGTTTAGCGAAATGTAACGTTATATTTGCGATCACGATTCAACTGAAAAATTTAGATCCGATTCTAGGCTTCGTATTAATAGTTGTTACTTGAAACTTGTCCCATGTGAGATACTCGGATCGGAAATTTCGAGTTAGAACCAAGTTATTTAGTCGAGAATTACATGATATGCATGACATATTTGTAATCGTGATTCAATTGTAAAATTCACATCTAATTCTCTAAGGCCAATATTTATAATCTTATATTTAAAGCCGTCTTAAATTTATCACCAGATACTTTGTAGCCGACGAAATGAGTCGTACAGTATCTGAAGATGAATTTGAATATAAGAATCCAACTATGAATAATATAAATATAAGAGATTAAGTATAAGATCCGATTATGAATACCGGCTTAAATTCATATCCGAGTAAGTCTCGCGAATTTCGCGAGAACAAGTTTCGAGCAACGACTATAAATAAATATCGGACTGAGAAAATGCACGCCTTATCCTCGCGTTTATCTACAAGAAGTAAAATTCACACATGTATTAAGATAAATAAAATACTTACGGATGCCACGTGATCGCCGAGAGAGCGTCGCCCGCCGTGCTCAGGTAATCCCGAAGGTATTCCCGTTGCCGTGCCGTCCTGTACTCCACGATATCCGGGCCCGTGATCAGACTGTCGGAATACCTCGGATAGGTTTTCAGCGTTTCGCGTAGATTCGCGACGTATCGTCCCAGATTACCGCCCGACAGATCGCATCTCGTTTGGCATTCTGCGAAACGAATGCGGCACTTCGCACGGATTTCGCAACACGCGTCGCAGTCTAATTTTGTTCATTATTTTCTCGCCTCAACGCGAGAATTCAGTTCCCGACAACCTTACCGTAACCCAATTGCCAACTGGCGTTGTGACCCATACGATCGTTGAAGGAAAGCAGTTGCGCCAGGTTCGTCGACTCCCACGAATATGTTCCCGACTTGTCCGCGACGTAGCTCGGGGAGATGCACGCGATTATGTCCAATCCGGCGTCTTCCGCCCACCGATGTATCAATATCGAGTGAGTCTCTGCAAAAGTCGCGAGAAAAAATATCAGGAGATCCGTAGGATATTGCTGGAGAGACGAGAGGGACACGAATTTTCGCATGCGCGTTCGCTGATATCTGCGTATCATTATACGGTGAAACGTTAATGTTAAATATTCACGCGCATCACCATGTCGATCTCTGTGAATTGTTCCAAAGCTTGACTGAAGCTTACATAATCAACGGGTCGCATTAAGTGCGCACAATTCCCTGCTCCATACGTATTCATTATCTAATATTTATATCTAATATTAATATTATTAATATACTAGCTAATTTCACCAGTCCCTTATCAATCGCACACGTTCGATTCTCGCATTCCCTAAGTCCAATCATCCACGTTTCACCCGTGAATCGATGAGACGCGACAAAATCATAGCCTCGGTCATCGCTAACGCTGCTATGGCAGCCGTGCTGAAAAAGGGAGGGAAAACCGGCGACACGAGCGGAAATTTCGACGCGATTGGACTTCTCAAACGGCGGACAGAGGTCCGGAAACGCTTTAGTTTGATTGTTAACGGCACGTCTCTAATGGATACGGCAATTTCCGAATTTCCTGGTCGTGCGACGAGAGAGGCCACGTCCTCTGAAAGGATAGCAAGGACGATGTCAATGCATGACGGTGGCGCGCGATGACGTAACGCTAACGTCGTTAATTCATTTTGTTGCGGCTGGCGGTTATATGGCGCGTCCATTAGCCTTGATAGCGAGTGCGTCCGTACGTTCCATTGGCGCGGCGGGTGTCATAATGCAACGTCGACAAGCTACGCTGAGATAATAGCCCGGGTCGAGTTGCGAAAGCTATGAAAATTCGCCGACATGGCATTTTAATTAGCAGCGCGCGTCGATGGCCGATCACTATCCACGCCGGATTGAACTTCTCCAAGAGATATCGTTATACCGACACTTTCCTCTGTACGGACGTTCACGTGAAATCGATCCCTTTGTACGAAATTCCAAAATCGCGAGAACGCTCGGCGTTTGAGCGCTCATTAGTTAATACATCCAGTACCGTGATGGCTACCGATGACCGGCACTATGATACCGCGGCTCATTAAGTTACATATAGAGAATAATTAATTGTATTTGGAGACTCGGTTGTACGGCCAATAGAGAGCCAGCGAGATGCGTCTCGAATTACGTTTATTTGCCGTATTATTCAATCGTCAATTAAGCTTTTGTATAATAATCGGAAATCTACGCGGCAATCAGCCTGATAAATAAGAATTTAACGTTGCGTTAAGTAAGAATTAAACGTTAACACGTCAGTGGGAATCGAGAATGCACGCGACGTGTATTGGAGAATTACATTGATATTTGTCGGATGGACTAAATTCATTTGATCGATTGTTTAAAAATTGATTGGATTTTTCTCTTTGATGAAGAAGTAATTTCTTACCGAAAAGCATGCCGTTTGGATCAACGTCGACTCCGTCGTAGGAGTTACTTCCTGGCCCACCAAAACGGACATAGGCGGGTGCCAAGCCTCGCACCATGTTCGTGTATCTCTCAATGTTCTTGCTGAGAAATTAATACGGGTTGTAATAATGCACGTTCAATCGGGCGCAACGTTATCGTACGACGCGTTCTCCCTAAGCTACGCTCGCGTATAAATCCGATGTCAAATCCAATAGTTGGAGCCAATTACAAACCCAGTAAACATTAACTAACAGTAACATAACATCAATGTTATAATTTTCCATTCAACAATGTAAATGCAATATAACGCCTGTGTTATGTAACAGTTACGGTGTTGAGGGAATCATAAGATTGACGTTACTATTAGCTGGTATTTACCGGGAAGGTATTTCAAGGAAACTACAATGAATCCTATAATCTGACTTCTAATTTTAGATTTAGCAATTTCCCGTCCAAGCGATGTCTCTTGAGAAATTGCACATCTATATGAGCGTATTGGAGTGTCTTGTTTGAATTTCCGCAAAACTCTTACTTGATCATTTCCCTGGCATTTTTAATACCTACATGAGAACGTCGGTGGTGCTTGTTAACGTCGCCGGATCCAGGGTGAGACTGAGAAACGCGTTGTCGGTCACGCAGATTCGCCTCTTGAAGTTTACAGTAAGGGTCAGATTTTCCGCGAGGCAATTCGCGGTAAGCAGGATCACCTGAAGAAGCAAGTGGAGATATTGTCGTCGGCGGTACTCCATCTTGGCGGAAATGTTTCCTCCGTTCGCGTTTCGTTCCTTTCCTCTCTTATACTTGAGTACGAGTCTCACATTTTATCTTGCGTATCGTCAACATCGAGGTGACCGAAGGAGTGGATGCGCGATTTCTCTCGACTCGACGGTGAATTCGATCGTCTATTCGCGCGAAAATCGGCGGAGCAATGCGAGAGAGCTTTTCGCGAGTACTGAGGCTTCTCACGCATTGAAATGCGCGCTCGAGTAATCGTGTCAAGCGACGACGAAAATTGCTTAACGGCGCTCGCATGACTTTCGAAATTGGAATTTGGTTGCGTAAAGAGGCTCGTGCTCGCCCCGACGAACTTGAAATACGCATGCACAGCAGAAATGTGGCGCGAATCGGTGCGTTTCGACGCGTTTCTTCGAGTCAATGAATGAAATTCTGGAATTTTCGCGAGCGCGGATCTTTCCTGTACGTGTGTCGCAGCAGCGGCTTAAATTCAACCAGATCCCGCTTGAGGGAATGACAAGAGAATGAAACACGCTCGGATTGTTTTCGCATTTTATTAATCTTCAACAAATATCTCAGATTAAGTCGTCGCTAGAAAAAAAACGAACGCAAATTACTCGAGCAGTAAGCGTCTCCTACTGGAATACATTTTTCTTCGAGACACCCTGTATATCCTGCGAGAGTGTATACTTGTGTCGGTGATTAGGTGATCGCTTAATATATACCTAGGTTATTTTTTATATATAATATATATATAATATATATATATATCTAACAACAATATATATAATATCAGCATCATCGCCCGTTTCAACTTCACCGTCTCCTGCTCCTCCACCTCGTCCTCCTCTTTTTTTTTTATTCTTTGTTTTAATGTTACATAATACATTATTATTATATTCAACAATAAACTCGTTCGTGTTCCTTTATCGATTAGGTTAATTGTTCTACGCACGCTACTTTATACAAGAGTTTTATTCCTCCGCCATCTGTCCCGTTTACGCTTTCTTTGTTCACGCGAGCTTCCACTGTTTCTTTCTCTAGCGTTTCCTCCATCCGCCACAAAGTGGTCCTCCGAGACTTGAGGACGCGAAAATCCCGGATTTTCAAAGAGCAAAGGGAATACGTACGAATTCAATATGTTCACGGTTGCTTGATTTAAGAATGGATATTTAATATTGGAGATTCGGATATACGAGATCTTAAGGTCGAAAATCGAAGTGCAATGTAGCTAAACACACCAAGGAGTCATATGAGGTACGGTGATAAAGTAATAAGATTCTAGAGTAATGAGATCTTTAGAAAAGAAATATATTTTTTTCATTGATTGGATATATATAATGCGATTACTTTCGAAATATGTCCCTTGAGATTGCACATATCGGCAATATCCTTCCACTGCTCCTAGTGAAGTTTCGGAGAATGCGTCTTTTATATATACAGATGTCCCATTTTTATTACATTGCTTTTTAATGTCAAATTCTTTGACCAATTTGAGGTCGAGGTTTTTTTAATAAAAATGTCGACGCATCGACAATTTTCAAAGCATGAACGTCTGAGATAGAAGGCTACGTTAACTAATTTTAAAAGCAGAGTAGAATTTGCTTGAATGAAATTTTAATTTGAGACTTATTTAAGACTACGATGATGAAAATTCGAGAATTGCAAAAAAAAAGTGATTAACTTCTGCATTTTCGTTGGAATAAAATCATTTTTAAATTGTCTAAAAAATTTGCTATTATAAAATAATGTGTTAGAAGTAGGGCATCCTTTATATGTTTATATTTTTTCGAATCAGTTTTATTACTTTATCGCTGACCTCGATGTGTTTCTGGATTCATTGATTTAAGAATCCTAGGGACTGTGGATTCTGCGACTCGGAGATTCAAGGATCCGTCGATCCCAGGATATCTAAGAACGAAAGAATTCACGCGCAGTTTTCGAAGGTTCAAGGTCGATATTGAACCCGCGACTTTCCATCCATTTTCCGAGCAAGCTTCGTGCGATTCTCGTACGCGTTTCCTCACTCCTGCTTCGTGTTGCTAAGTTCCTCGAATGTATTTTACTCTAAATCACTCTAATTTAAGGACACCTCCTCGCAGATACCTTGTCAATAAAGTCCAAGTAAGCTCAGGTCGAGCTCTTGAAGTTACGCTTCAACCCGAACTTGACTCGCCCGACTTCCCATAATTAATTCCCCCGACAAATCATTTGATCGCGACATCTGTCGAAACATTGGTCTTTTGTGCGGAGACGTTTCATATCTGCGAAAAGCTGTCGCAAAAGTATTTTTTTCAGATTTCTCACCGTCGACCCCAGAACCCTAAGAGAATAACCCTGGAGAATTACGCTTCACGGTAACGAGTATAATTCGAGACACCCCGTCGCGTTTCCATCTATATCACGTTGAAATATTTATTAATAAACAAATTACAGCCGCAGCCGTAAATAATAACGCGTTCTCTTAATTTTAGCGGAACACCGAATTGCTTGGCAATTATAAGACTAGTGTAGTGTAGACTAGTGTTGGGGTCAATGACTTCGCATTAGGGTTCCGGGATTGGTTTAATCGTCATTTATTTAAGCTTTCGCTCGATAATAGTAATTATAGGCATCAACAGTATTGCTTCTCGGTTTAACGAAATCACGAAGAGTCTGGTCCGCAACAATATCGAACGCACGCTGTCGTCAAGAACAAATATGACGAACGTCGACACCAAATAGGACAGAAGGACTCTATCTAAACCATCGAGAAATTTTCCCACGTTGATCTTTAACCTATATCGGATATCAGTGATGTATTTTCATCCTCCTACGATCTACAAAGTACTCTTCTCGAGAGTCATTTTTTTTCCTTTTTCTTCTTTCTTTTTTCATACAGTTTCGTTACGAAACCTTCGTTTAGTATAATTTCACGCATTTTAATATCGATTTAGTAGGTGACAACATATATAAATTATAACGTACATTCAGTATAGTAACACAGGCGAATTATATAATAAGTGTAACGCTTCGTGACGATACGGAAATTCGGTGACAGCGACGAATGAAACTCGTTCCCACAAACATCGCACAAGTTCGCTCGGACATGCTGGTTTGAATCGCTCCTGTCGAATAACAGACGTCCTGTCGAATAACGTCGAAAATGCGGAGTCCTTTTTTTAACGCTCTTCCTTTCGCGATTCTCAGGCAATCGGCAAAGCTTTTTCTCTCTCTCTCTCTCTCTCTTTCTCTCCCTCTCACTCTCACACTCTCTCTCTCTCTCTCTCACTCTCTCCCTCTCTCTCTCTCTCCGTCTTTCTCTCGAATTTTCATGAATATTTTGCAATTCTCTTTTTTCTTTTGTCGTATGTATAAAGCTAAAAGTCTATCTATGTAACCACATTGTTTGTTTATTAACTTCATTCTTAATGATATACCTTCTTAACGCCCTAACTTCTTGTACAATTCTAGCTACGGATGTACTCGCAGGATGTCCCCGCGCCTCCCCTCGTCGATATTCCGAAAGGGAAACACAATAATTTGCGTTCGAGCGTCGAGACAACAATGACGATCGCACGAATAATGCCGCAAATTGCAAATCTAGAATGTCGTACAAGTAAAGATAAATTTCACGATCGAGTTATACGCTTAAAACCGTTGGTTCGGTCTCGGTATATCTGAGAGATTTGGATAGTAAAATAAAATAATAAAAAAAAAATAATAATGAAATATTGTACATCGACTTTTTTTTAAATTCGTTCGTCAAAGTCAAGAGTTACCGTGACACTCGAGCGTCCGTTATTGTTCCCATTTGACCTTCCGCAAGTCGTGCTCAAGGGGAAATGCGATAATTCGTGGACAGCCTAGTACAGAATGATCATTATCATCGTCATCACCTCTCGCGATGTGAGTTATTGTAATAATAATCGATTAACGTTAAGTTATCATTATTACTTTATAATGCGTTGTGTCGTTGTCTCTGAAAAGCCAAGTCGGTTTTCGTGGATTTCCCGGCGCGTTCCCTCGAGACTTCATTAACAACGAGTGGGTTTGTTTGAACGAACGAATTTTCTCCAACGTGGGATTACCGCACAGCCCGATAAACGCGGTAGAGCCGGCAATCCCGGAAACGTATGTACGTACGAACGATCAAATTCGAGTACGGAAGTAAAATTCTGCCGACGGATCTATAATATAAAGATTGGTCGTTCTAGCCCTAAAAATTACTTCGTCCCTTTCCGTGAGTTATTTATAACGGTTAATCATATGTCGAATTTAAAAAATCCTGAAAATATCTTTATATAACAAGTGGATGACGAATAAAAGGAAAGTAAGGATAAATCATCCTGAAGGAGAGTTTATCAGGTTCGTTAAATAAACGAGATCTAAGAGTCGCGGAATTCTTGGACCTAAGAATTCGGGGATCTATAAATCCTAGTTGGCGCAAATATCTAAGACTTCAACAATCTATACTTCCGAGGACGTGAGAATCCACAGATCCAAGAACTCGCGCACCTAACGATCCGATATTCGGGGCGTGACGGGGGACTCGTGATAATTTAAGAGTCCAAAGATACGAGGATCCGAGTACGCTGGGACCTATGTAACATCTAAAACATTTACCGATCCTCGGACTCTATATCCTGGGTCTCGACTACGACTTAAAGGATCTTACCTAGGAACTTTGGCAGAACCGAACCTCCGTCTCGAGGAAGCGGGGAAACCCGAGCGTATTGTTAACTTCCCTTTGTCGTATTCCCTCGGTGCGGTTTTACGATTTTTAAAACTATCGTAAAAACAATAACGTTAAAATGTAGGTCGAGATGTCCCTAAGGATTTTTTTTTTATGTACATGGAGAAAACGTAACGTCTGTCGCGTTGATCCTCAAAATTTTCGGCGCTATTTGGGACCTAACGAGATATTCTTTCGCTTCATTTGTTTTCATTCTTTCTTATCTCTTTTTTTTTTTCTTTTTTTACGAATTATTACACCGTTTTCGTGCGTATATAGAGCGGTTTTCTTCTCTCGATTATTAAGTAGTTAAGTAGGATCGAAGTATAGTCGTTAATTAGACGCACGAAGAAGTCGGAGGAACGGAACGGCCCGTGAGTTCTTCTCCCTTATTCGCGACTCAAACGCACCCGAGCGATCGCGTGAAGAATTTTGACTTGGCCGAGGGGAAAGGGGGGGGGGGGTCAGTCGCATTGAATCACTATCGGAGTAACTATCGCTGTCGTTTATCAACTATCAACTATCGGACTAATGTCGGTCAGCATATCGTTAACTGTCGTTAAGGTTCGCGATGTTGAGTGGAAACCCCGGGGATCCCGGCGATCCTTGAGCTCTAAGACCTAGAGATTACTGTGTTTCGGCACAAACCTCGACTACTAACTCTTAACGCGACTGAAATCTCTGGAAACTTATATTCGTTGTTCCATTCCTCCTTCCTACTTGATTTCCCTACGACGGGCCAATCACATTTTGAGATTTATCCACTCCGATCGTCGATCTATGCGCCGCTGCCCGAGCGTTCCCCGAGCGCGCGGTTTCGTATCGGAAAAACAATTTGCTCGGGGGGGAACGATCGCGAGCGATCGACGAGATTTCGCGGTCTACGCTCGGTGAAGAGGAATTAATTTGTGACTTCGGCGGCGCTTTTCTTCTCTCTCTCTCTCTCCCTCCCTCTCTTTTTCCCCATCATCATCATCTTCTTCTTCATTTTTTTTTCCCCTTCGACAACGGCGTGCGTGCGGGAGTCCAAGTGTCGGACACGCGATTCGCGCTTAGCCTAAGTACAGGGTAGAAAATTCGAAATATCACCGCCGGCACGCGACGCGAGTGAGCGAGACGAGCGAGCGCGGAAGCGACCACGTTGAAAACCACGTTCCGAATTCTCGGCAGGAGGAGAGCGCGGTGGAGTTCCGTCGCGGGCGCGTTCGCTCGCCCGCCCACCACTCGGGTCACGTGTAAGCCGTATAATTTAGAGATCGCGTAAAATACGTTACGTGTCCGATAAATCGAGATAGAGAACGACGCGACGGGGATGCGATCGCTCGCGAGAAAACAACTGGATACGACCATACTCGCCCTCTCACCGAGGTATTACCCTCCCCTTGACCGGCCTCTCTTTAGCGCGACTTATCGGACATTTCGTATACACGGTCGGCTTCAGCTCGGCTCACGCAGCGTCGGCAGCACTTGACGCGAGAGACACGACTGTGTGTGCGTATGTGTGTGTGTGTGTGTGTGTGTGTATGTATGTGTGTATGTTGTGTGTATCCTGTCTGCCTCCCTCGGATACACTATGTCTATCTACACCGCTCGCATAGACGCTAATACACGTTCGTATAAAACGTAATGAGCGACGTCCGTATCACCGAATACGTCGGATTAGTCGTATAACCGATTGGTGCGTTTGCTTACCCTCTCGCGCGAGAGCGCGCGACGCGCGCGTTTCGGGGATGTAGCGCGGGGCGACGTCAGAAACTAATCTCGCTTCATCGGTAGATCGTCGGCCACTAGATTGATCGTTTATTATTAGTTAAACGCGGTACGCCGAGGAAAAGTGCGGAACGAGACCCACGAGTTCATGTGGGAACGCACGTTACGTAACGTTTCGCTCGTTCGTCCGCCCGTTCGCTCGCTCGCTCGCTCGTTCGTTCGTTCGTTCGTTCGTTCGTTCGCTCGTTCGTTCTTCGTGTCTATGAAACGCGCGATTTTCAATGGGCTTAACTTGTTTGTCTTTTTTTCTTTTTACACATATATATCACGTGCCACGTGCCGCGCGAAGTTGGCTTAGGGTGGCTGAAGGGAAAAAGGAGCGAAAGTGTGTAAGAGACGTTATAATGTGGAAAAGTTTGATGTGTGTGTGTGTGTGTGTGTGTGGGTGTGCGTGTGGGTGAGCGAGTGTGTTACTCGCGAGTACGACATGTGTGCTATACACATCACGCACGGGAGACAAACGCAAAGTATGAAGATTCGAGTAAGGTCTGAGGGCAACTGATAAGCTTATCTCCGAACCGTTTCACAAGCGTGCGATATCCTCCTCGAGGGGAGGGAAAGAGGAAAAAAAGGGAGAAAGGAAAGGAAGTAACGAGGAATTCAGGGCGATTCGGAAATAAGCTCTCCAATTTCGAATAGTCGCGATAGTCAAAGGTTGAAAAGTTTAAATCGAGTTTATGCTAACAGAGAGAGAGACTGGATTGTCCGCGTGAATGAGAAGAATTTTCAGCAAGTTTTTCAACGCAGTGATCGAGGTGCTAGTTTTTCTTTTCTTTTAACGTGAGCGCGGTCCTCCTAGTTTTCTAGTAGTTGTAGATCTCAGATTCGTCGTGAACGACTCGTAATAAACTTTTCGATTCCGTAATAAACCGGTTAAGCGTCGTCAAGGATGAGGCAGTGAAATGAAGGGAGAAATTCAAGGATAATAATCGTGATCGTATGCGTCAGGATCGAGCGAGAAGTTCTCTCATTGCTGTTAAATCGACATATCAAGCAGTCGTACGAAGAATTCCCCGAGTGAAATTAGGAATTTCCCGACGAGCTTCTCTTATTAGCGACATGGCGACGAGCGTTGATTATCCCTAAACAATATAATTGTACGTACGTCAAGTGAAAATCTCAGGCGGTTCAAATATTTTGTAGATAATCGTTTTTTTTTCTTCAAAATAAATGATTTTCTCACGCTCGCAAGCGGACGGATTTCCAACTTGGAAATACAAAAGATCACGGAACTCTCGAAACGTATTGAGAGACGCGTCTTGGCAACAAAGTTAGTTCTGTTTTCTTCTGCTGCTCAAATTTGCAAAAGTTTAATCAAGATCGATCGAATTTAATCAAAATGAAACTGATTCATATACTGGATTCATAACTTCAATAACTTATATGTAATGTTCTCCGCGTCAAAGTCGGGAAATGGCAGTCTTATATTGTTTAGGGTCAATGTTGATTATTAAGAAACAACAACGACACACACGACATTAATCAGCAGTAACATCAGCAGCGGTAACACATCGAGCATCGATGCCCTTCTACTTCGCGCTATTATCTTCTGCTCCATTATTTTCACCTTGCTACAGTATAGATTAAGTATAGAATAGAAGTAGGGTGTAACACGCGCGTGCGACGCGCGCGCGTCACACGGTAATTTTACACGTTGTAAGTGGCTACGAAGAAATTACAGAGAGAGAGCTAAATATCCCGACAAAGAGAAAATGCACTACACACACATACATGCACGCGTCTCGCTTCTAGCGAAATCGAGAAAAAGCTCACGGCTCCCTATTTGAACAGCAAGATTCCGATACGGGCGAGTTGTTCCTGCCTTCGAGATTTCATTTCTCAAACGGCCGGTTTTGGGGAACTCACGGCGTGTCTGCACGACGTCTCTGTTCTTCATTTCTATCCGACGATTTCTTCGTCGGTGAACGTGCGCGCGCGAAAGTTGATTCATATATTCTTGCCTTTTGTACATTTCATTATTGATTCTGTAATTTCTTTGTGGAAGAGCCGAAATGGTATCTCGAGGGTGGAAACAACTCTGGTCCGATATTGCTTCGAGGAAGAACTGGCGAATGTATCGAACAATTTCGCGAAAATGCGCCGAATCGGTTCAACGTGAAAGGAGAATTGCCGTTTCCTCGTTTAATTGTTGGTGCGTATTTCTCGCCGGTGCTTTATATCGCTGTAATGCTGCTGTTGGTCGGCCGAACTTCACGGCATTGTTTCCTCGAAACAAAGTTCCAACGCAATTATTATGGAACGAAAAGCGATTTAGGAAGGAATATCAAGAGAGATGGGTATGAACTCGTTGCATTCGCATCGCGAGTTGTATCGAAACACGTGCGCGTCGCCAGTACGACGACGTGACGATGCATTTCGCCCAGCTCCGCCCCCGCATCCTATAGATAGCAACAACGACATCATTACGACGAAGAGCGCATGCATTTCACACACAGTGTTTTAAAAAATGTGGGAATCAGCATGCGGGGCTCGTTTAATCTAGATTCGAGAAGCTATCAACTTTCAATTAACATCAGCTACTCCGAGGCTGACTCAATTTTCACACTCGTCACGATCGAGAGATGTTTCCTAAAATAAATAATAAGTAAAGTTAAGTTAAAAGAAAAAGATCGTATCACGTCGTGCTCGAGGCAGACATTAAAAGATTCATAAACGCAATACGGCTAAACACGAAGTCAATAATGAATCAACAGAAAGAGAGTTGTCAATAAGTCGCAGGTGGAAATGGATTTTCACGTCTCCCCCAACATGGATTTCCACATCTTTCAGCGCTAACTACGTAGAGAGAGACACATCGAGAGTTTTCTAGAGCAACAACAGTTAACGGAGATTAATATGGAGATTAATGCAGGGTGATTACGTTTAAAGGAGAGCAAGTCGCGATAAGTGAGACGAGAGAGAGCGATTAAGCAAAATCTTTTATGTCACTGTTAATTGCTGCAATTAAGTGGCCGTTACAATTAAGTAGACCAGGATAACGTCTCGGTCGTCCTTGTGAATTTGTCTACTTCTTATCTGGAGGAGCTAAATTATCGGGCGTCGATTTTAATTGCTATCCTCTTTGTAAATTATCGGTTAATTTGTGTTCCGGGGAACATTCCTGGTCCTTTAAATGTTGCCACGTCTGCTTCGTGCGGGCGGAAGCGTTAATCGCGTCATACGCTCGACAGATCTTCCGATATCCAGGATATTTTGATTCTCGAGTCACAGACACACCGGGGTGTCCTTCGAGTCGCCTGGCCACTCAGGCCTCTCGTATCACTTCCCTTCGTGATTTCTAAGCGTTATAACCTTACGGGATTATGATACGTCACCTTTCACAGATTGCTGTTGAATCCCAGAATGTCAGGACTTCTCTACTGTGTCCCTGAATTCTGCGGATCTCCTAAAATTCACGAAGTTTGCGTTCGTTACACGTCGCTCGCAAAAGAATGGAAAATAGAATCGCAAGGGTTAATAAACAAATGCAGAATCATGACGACTCTCTCTCTCCCTCTCTCTGTCTCTCTCTAGACTAGCACGCCCTACGACGAGATCTGTGCAGGTCCCTCTGTGAAACTTTGATATAATGAGCAACGGCGATAACGCTTCCGCCGGCACGATTCTGGATCAATTCCATGGATATACCTTTGTTCATACATCTACAGCGGGTAAATACGGCATATATCGAAAATTATACGAGAGAAAGGTACGCATATACATTCGGTTAATCAATTTACATAGTTAATTGAGTAATTGACTTCGAGTATAACATCGCTTCGGATAATTTGAACGGTACATCGCGAGGATGTTCGAAGAATACAGCGACGACGTCGTTGCACGGTCGACACCCTGATTCGAAAGCTCGTAACTCCGGGATTTCGCGCAACTACGATCTTTCGCGATTACATCATCTTTCTTCTCACACTTGGTGGATCACGTCGAGCGTAACTGTGGCACCTTCGTGTGCGAATTAGCCGTAGCGTAAATACACAGTGGAAACAAGTACAGTGAAATATTAATCATAGAAAAATATAGAGCGAGCTCTTTTCGGAGTCTTTGAGGTATTCGCGAAATTAGGAGGCTTCACCATAGCAATGCGTGGTGTTGTCAATTCGTCGACTGAACGCGATAAAACAAAAGATTCTAAATCTTTCTCAGAGTTACGAGACTTAATTAGGGCATGATCGAGTATGCAAGACGATTTGGAGAAAAGAGCATAGATTTTGGCCGAGATCTGATCTTCGAAAATGACCTCGTCGTTCATTTGTCTTCTTTTCAGCTTTGATAACAAAATATTTAGATATATATATATGTATATGTATGTTTTTATGCGTGTATATATATATAATCTTTTTTTGTATGTGTATATATATATTTCTTCTTTTAATTATATATATATTAATTCGTACCTTAAAGCTAAGAGAGGCTGGCCACAAATGTTCCAAACGAATTCTGCAACGAATAAACGTTATTACGACAATTATGAAAAAAAAAGTAAAACTAACGTTAGAGTTCTACACTATGATAATCGCATAATAGCGTATATACTTAAATAATATATTGTCAATGTAATAGATTAGAATTTTAAATTATAATTGATGTTCATTCATCTTGTACGTTTTATAACAGACTTCAAGTTGTGTCGCATATTATCTTTTGGTAAAATTTTGAAAGGACGAAACACAAAAGGCGCCCGCGCGCGCGGCAGAGTCGCGCGGAATACTTCGCGCTCTGGGGTGAAAACACGCGCGACAGAATTCAGCTTCTTTGAGTCGAGGTCACGGTAAGCTTTGATAAGACACCGCCCATGCCGTTTTTTTCGGATTAGACGCGTAACGAATTACCCGTTACAGGGTAATTTTCGAAGATCGTCAGCCAGACAGTTATACACGATCATTAAGCTGCGACGAAGAAGACCAGCCGGTAAGCCAGCAACATCGACGTAGAAGAAGACACGACAAGCGGAGAAACGCACATCGACAAGGCGAAAGAGATTATTACACATCGTTCGTTACACATCGATAGCCTAACGCTGTGAAAAATAATTCCGTCCTTTTTGCATCCTGGATATATATATATATATATATATATATATATAGGACGACCGTCTCCTCGCGTATTATCGTACGAGGATTGTTGGAGATTGGCTTGTCAGTCGAGATAATTTTCTTGTTCTTCTGCGTAACTCCGTAAAAATAATTATAAGGAGGGAAAAATTATTCAACTGCCCGTAAGTGTTGCGAATTCAATCCGTCGAAAGCCATTAATTTATCTCGTTATCTTTCCCCGATCGAGCGGAGGATGGGAGATGAGCAGAGAAGAGAGAGAGAGAGAGAGAGAAAGAGAGAGAGAGAGAGAGAGAGAAAAGAGAGAAAAAGAGCGAAGGAAGAAAGAGGACAGAAAAGAAATAAGTAAAATTGAGAGCGTGCGAGGCAGGAAAGAGGGAAGAGAAGCGCGTTGTCAGCGGTTTTCGCGAAACTTTCGGCCGCCGAACTTGAACGGCGGGCTTTACCGTGGTTTCCTGTGCAGGAGAAAGTTCGCGGTTTTTCACGACAAGGGAATAAATGCGAAGAGAGAGAGAGAGGCGACCCACTCTCGACCGCTGTTTGCGTTTGCGGAATAATGCCGTTTGCTCAGCGATAATTAATACGGAATATCAGATTCGGGGAATTTGGAACGTAACAATTACGCAAACATAATAATCGCGTAAGTCACGCGTGATGAATCAATACCACAACAAAAGAAACGGACGGACGTGGATTGTACGTGCAACGCGAAAGTGCCTCGCGCGTAATTTGTCGACGGAGTTACGCAGAACACGCAACAGTTTGCGATACGCTTGCGAAAGAGGAAAGATCACTGACACTCCTTCTAGCAATGTGTTGTGCGGAAAGAGCTGTAAAAGGATCCTCAACTGATATCGGTGCAATTAGTATCGCGGTACACGCGAGAAATGAAAGTGGGAATAAATCGGGGTTAGATTGCGTCTCACAGAGAAGGAGCTTGAGAGATAGCGGAAAGTAACGGGTAGAGAAGAAAAGGGATAGAGACAGAGAGAAAGATAAGAAGGGGGAAGGGGGGGAGGGGAGCTGGGAAAGAAATCGACACGATTTTTAAATTCCTGAATCTTCGCATTGAGCGAGATTTGTACGCGATTCGGCGGTGCAAATGACCAGGAATTTGGAAATCCGTGAAACGAAAAGTCTGGGGATCTCACAGGTTCGGGGTTCTTTTCTGGCGATATAGAGAGGCTGTGTGCTCGGAAAAGATCGAGTCTGCAGAGAGAAACGTTGATCGCGTAGCGAAGAAACGAGAACTGAGACAGAGAATTGTCCGTGTTTTAAGGAGAAAGGCAGAAAAAAGTGGACAGATTCAATAATCATATTTCTAGAACGATTTTTTAACGATTGTTTAATCGTAACCTTGATCGAGTGACGTTCAAGCGATCCGCTGTCATTATCTTAATATTTCCAAGCATCCCGCTTGAATCGTTTGAACTTCATAAAAATCTAACGTATCTGCTAAGAGACTCGTCCGGATAATCATACAACAGACTTTTGCGCTCCGCTCGAATTTATATCGTGTTCTAAAAAAAAGGAAGATAAAAATTTACCGCAAAAATATCGCCCGTCGAGATGCTCAGTGTAGAAAAATTAGAAAAGTGCTCGATAATCTCCTGTCGCTAGATCACCCCACGTCACTCGGTCGGTTATGAAAACGAATTTGCTTTATCGTTAATTTATTATTTCTCGTTTACGAATTGAGTGCACTACTAATCCATTATTCGACACTTTACCCTGCCGTTTGAGGGTTTAAGAAAACGCTACAACGCTACATCGGAATTTATACCTCGTCCAAAATAAAAAAATACATTTTACTTCTCCGTCTCCCGTACAAAAATGGTTTTATATACTAAATGTCTTTTTTTTCTCTCTTTTTCATTCGCTTTTACGTCTGCTCCCATTTTTTGCGACTTGCCTCGTACAAACTTCAAGTATTCCGAATATATGCGCTGGTAAAACACAGGGCATTTCCAGAATTACAGCGCTCTGATAAATACGAAAACCGATTCTCACTTGCGTGAGAATTTCGCTAGGAAAATCCAATTATCAGCGAATGTTAAAAAGTTAAAAAGTTTTGCGTATCCATTTCCATAATATGTATGCTACCGTAGAAAATCAGAAAACCGATCTCTCGCGAAATACCCCGTGTAGCAACGGAATCGATTGGTGCAAGTCAAGTTGAAAGTTTCCTCGTTCAATGAGTGAATATCACATGAATATATATATATATATAAATACGCTTAAGTCGCACACATTGATTTGAACTAGCAGTCAATGCTCTGCTCAGCTTATCCCATTGTCCATGCATTCGCATTTAATGCAACAAAGAGGGAAGGACGCGAAGTCCTGAGAGGAACTAGAAGTAGAACTCGCGAGTATGAAACAAATGCAACACGTGCAATTCACAGCTCCGATGACTAGGCGTGAAAGACCGACGCGATAATCACGGAATAACAATCCCCGCGTCCAAACGATCGAACAGACAACGAGATTGATCTCTTTGTAATGACGATTTAAATTAGAAGTAGAACGTTTTATCACATTGTAACGATGGACGAATGGCAGAGCGAGGACTACCAATTACCATCTCTCACGCGTCATGGTCATCCTCTCGGATTCCGTTTGCCCTTCAATAGTTAATAATCATGCCGCGTTAATAATAATAATAATAATGACATTAACGACAATAATAAGAAACTTCCTCCTCTTTCGTCATCGCCCTCTATCCCCTGCCCCTAATATTGAAACAGCCGTCGAACAAACTTCTATCAACTACATAACTCAGCTACCTTTTACTTCTCTTATTACGTTCACTATTCGAAAAACCCCGTTCCTAAAAACTCAAGCGCTAACATATGTCCCTTTTTTTTTTGCTTCTTTCGTCTTTTCTTACATTATTTATCTATATATATACTTATGCGTGAGTGTATATGTATATATATATATATATTAAGATTCATCGTCGTGACGAGCGAGAGGGGCAACTCGAGCGCGTTTCGCTCTCTGCGCGTCGTTTTCGAGCACGTGGTAATTTGCAAGCGATGTTTGCGGCGGAGAGCCGGTATGCTGCGCGACCAGATGACGCTGCGTCGTAATTGAATTCTCGATTTCCCGAAAAAGGACCCAGCCATTAACTATAAAATAACGACCGCTAGCGTGAAAATTGTCGGGCTTTCGCGCCGCTTTCAGCCGTGATGTAACAATGCGAATTTCGTCGTCTTTCCTTTTCCCTTCCGTTTTCTCGCTGGTAACATATCGCGTTGTGTTGTGCAACTATTCCCATCTCTGCCCCGCCGTATTGATCGAATCAATCAATCAGTCAGTCGGCCAGTCAGTCAGGCACCCGGACTCGAGCCACTCGTTATATAAAAATCAAGCAGTTATGAGGTTCGAACGCACTAGAGATTCACGAGTCTATCCGACTTTGATATGTCTATTGCGCGCACTGACGCGTCGTGTTCACGTGAGAGAAAAAAGTAACGAAGGGGTGGTGAGCGCGCAGCTAGCAAATCCGTAGTTTTATAGTCAAAAGCCGCGGACGTTTTTGCCGCTTAAGTAAAAAGGACGTTACAAAGACGATCCCGTAATTGTGTAGAAAGGGGCAGCAGTTGAACCAGTTTAACCGTTAGTTAATCCAGACTGTCTAAAACGCTAATACAGTTTTCATACGGCGAGTTCGTCGGAGTTGTTAATTGGCTATCTAATAGGTAAGTTTTGAGGTTTCGCGTTTCCCAAGTTTCCCCAACTGTCTCAGAAGTTTCCCATTCGACAGCCAATAAGTACATCTGATCCTAAAGACGATATTACGCTTGTTGTACGACAGTTTGTCGAATGTGTTCGTGCCGGACGTTATTGGTTGTCGGACACGGGACTCACGAAGTCTCTCTCGATGATCCTCCGAAAAAAAAGAAAGAGAAACTCGCGGAGGAGGACACATCCGTGGAGATTCCCCGTCTTTCTATCCGAGAATCAATCAGCACGTCCGAGAAGGTTGGTCGTACGACAATAGTGATATCGATTTTTTGCTCTTGAGGAGGGTATAGAATAACTAGATATCCGGTAAAATACCTAGATAAAGAAATCGCGTTTTAATACCGATAATAATCAAACAGCGAACCGTCATGTATACTTGCGTGTGTGTATATATAGTTCCTGATAATCAATAGTTATTCTCTTGTTTTTGTTTTTGTTGTTGTTGTTTTCAAACCACCAAATTGCGCCAAAAATTCTCCGTAACTGTAGAATACCTAGACGAACTATGAATAGAAAATAACGTGGTATCCACGTGGATACCTCACCCGCTATACCGGATAATTGATTCGTTACAAACTATAACTACGCTTAAACATTCTACAGAACACCTAATTATTCTATAAAACAACGTCATTTCACACTTTTAACTGCAACAATTACATAAAAAAATCACACTCTGGTCGAGTCAGCATTCTTTCTCTCTATTTCTTTCCCTCTCTCTCACTTTTTCTTTCTTTCTTTCGTTCTCTCTCTCTTTTCCACTCGCTCGCTCGTTCGTTCGTTCGTTCGTTCTTCTCATTCATTCACATCACTTTCACCGTACATTTCTCCACCACGAACACCATCGACGATCGATAATATTTTTCAACTTCAAGCCATCTCTCCTCTTCTGCTTTCTCCGAGATTCTATCCTCCATTTTGGCCAAACGGTTTACTTTTGAATCTGATGGAGAATCGGTGGGGCTTCTAGATTTATAATTCTTTCCGCGCGGTATTGGATTACGCGGGCAATTTTCTTCTCTACCGGGAAACGTATCGATCGATTCGCGGTGTTTATTTCTCACATTATTCTTGACTGAGGATGGCGATCATCGACCGTGTCGATATTTTACGGTGATATCCGAGTCTCTATTTTTCTGCGCGCTCTTCAGTGTCGTCAACTTCTGCGTGTCTTCGTTGCAACACTGTGCTGGGGGGAATATCAGGGATATTTGTCGAGAATTTCTCACGCGTTCATCCGGTTAAAGAGTGCCAAGGGCACTCTAATCGGATAGAGTCGAGGAAATTTATGGATGCTGGATCGAAGTGTACGCAGTCGCTCGTCGTAAACAGTCGAAGAGAGCTGATTTCGACGTTTTCCTCCGGCAAACATTTTCCGAAAGCGCCCTTCCCGAACATCGTTTAAATTCCAAATGTTGCGTTCGGAGTTTGATGATTCGCGATTTTACGTTTTAGGCTCTAATTAGCAATCTCCGGCATATCTATATATATCATTCCGAATTCGCTTAAATTTGCAGTCTTGGGTACTCCGCGAATCTCAATGTCGAGTTAAACATATCCTCCTTCGTCTCGTCTCGAAGCCGGGGAGTGACTCCGCCGGATCGTCTCTAGCCCCGATTCTCGCTTGTCTATCTTCGCGCAGAACGAAATCCTCAACAGGATCGCTCCCGATTTCCGGTTGCGTCCAAGCGCGCCGACGGGGAGTCCTTCAGGAAGGAAAAGGAGAGAAAAAAAAAGAACCAACCCTCGAGATCCTCCGGGGGTGAGAGACCCCCTCGGATCCCGTTCTCTCGTCGTTCGTGCTTCAAGCAACGATCGGCCAATCGACCGTGTCTGGGATCGATCTGCGACTGGCCGACACGGCGGCGACGACGCTGATCGCGGCTCCGCGTATTGTTCCTCTTTCTCGCTGCTCTGTCGTTATATCTGCTACCCCCTTCCTCTTTGTTCCGGGCACCAGGGGACGTGGAGCGGATGCGATTTTGACGACGCACGGCGTCACCCTTCTCGCGAACCGCGCGATGCGATAGACTCATTGGAGGCTGCACTTACTTTCGATTTGAGCCTTGAGTTCGCTCACCTGCGTTTCTAGCGTGTTTCTCAACTCTGCAACAGTCAAAGCGAAAACTGCGTTACGCCTGTCCCTCGCCCTCGGTTTTCCTCCTTTTCTTCGCTTAATCTGACTAATCACCGCGCGTGACGCCCGAGGAACAATCCGGTAATCCCACCGCGACCCCGACGCGCGCGTTGAAATCGACGAAAGGGCGGCGATAGCGACGGGTATCGCGCGCGTGCATTTATCGCGTGTTACGGCGAATAACAATTTATTAATGATATTAGTGTATACACGTTCAGGTGTACTCCCGGGCAACGTTGACAGAAATTGTTTCCGAATCTCTCTGGTGTTGCCGCGTCGCATATATATGCGCATGCAGGGTATAGCCCGCGATAATTTCCCCAGAGGCATGGATTTATTCCTCGATGCATCGCCGCGAATTAGCGCCGGCAAGAATTAGACGCGCCTTCTCCCCTCCCCGCCAGTACGAATAACGACGAGCAGTTTCGGCGTTCGGATTCGCGAAATTAGTGTGTGTGTGTGTGTGTGTACGCGTTATTTTTATGGAGAAAACTGCGCACGAGGTATGCGCAGAAAATCAATAGATTGACATAATCTCAGACTCACTCGCAGGTACCGGGAAACGTATAATTTCTAGTTCAAATTGTCGGGGATAATGCGAGGGCGCGTTCTTTTATTCATAATGCTAGTCAAGCAGTCGAACGAGTCTGACTCTTTGAGAACGACGTTCGCGTCCGTCTGACCTTTCTCTCTCTCTCTCTCTCCCTCTCTCTATTTCTTTCGGAGATAGATGGAAATATATTCTTGGCCAATGCCGCGCTATATTTGCTAACTAGAACGCCAATTTGATCCCGCGCGGTTACGCGTTACCGCTGAGAGAATTTCGTGCGCTACGTACTCGTGAACTCGTCCTCGTCCTCAGCCTCGGCCTCGGCCGCCAGCTCCTCCGGCGTTTTCTTCTTGCGCATCAGAGGATTAGGCTCTTCCTGTGGCATTTCCTGCACCTCTTCCCTCTTCTTTATGTTATACTGCAAATTAAAGAGAAAGACGACGTTTCGTTAGGTATCTCGTATTTTCCGTACGTCCGCGCGCGCACCGGGCTTACGGGTTAAAACGAGCTCGCCCGTTCGGCGAAACTGCAAAAGGCCCCCGGGAAGTTAATAAACACGCGAAACGCGCAACAAAAGACATCGGGTCGACATTGTGCCGCGTCTCTTCTGGAACGAGCATATCTAATTTGCAAGAGACAGCGATCGCTCGCGCGTGTACTATCGGCGGCTTTGTCTCTCTCGGTGCTCTCGCGGCCAACAATGAGTTCGATTGCGAGCCAGCCGGACATGTCATAGGTCGTACCACCTTGTGTGAGTGAGCGAGTGACTGTGTGCGCGTGTGGTTGTATGCGTGTGGATGAGCGCGCGCACTGGTATTATCGCCGTCAACGGAATCGCGTGTATCGCGGTTATACCGGTCGACTGGGATCTCATTAAGATTTGCCGTTTTTCTGCGAAATGATTCGTCATTTAACCGATAATAACCCGCATTCTACGAGTGCCTCCCGCCTTCCCTCGGACGGTTGTTAAACCTTGGATTTTTCCGCGCGTTGTTTACTTCAGTTACAGACCGCGACAGAGAACGTGAACTTTAAGAGCCTTAACTTTAGGGATTCAGTACTTGGGAACAATGAGAGAGAAGTTCATATTTTCAATCTTGTTTCCGAGTTACAACGAGTTGCGCATCCGTTTGATAAATTGAGCCGGCGCATCCGGGGCTTCTGTCCGACCGTGTTCTCAACTTATAGCGCCGTATTATACGCGATTTCGTTAATTACTTTTTTAAAAATCGCCGCTTCATAACATTGTGTAAGCCTTTTAATGGATCTCACGTCTACCGGCTCGCTCGGATATATGCGCGAACGCGCGGATCAAGAAGAGAATCATCGGCACATTCCACGAACCTGTATTTCACAGCAAAATCTCTCTCTCTCTCTCTCTCCCCGCCTCCCCCTTCCTCCCTCGAACTCTCAATCTCTCAGCGTGCACAGCGTTGCGTCGAGGAGACAGATAGCGCGAGGATAAACGAGGACTGTACCTCATGGCAGCCTCAAATCTGATGCTCTGATCCTGACGTTAATTAATGCTTCCGCTCGAAACGTGCAACGTGTCGGAGCGCCCGCACCGGCGTCATGTGCGCTTCTGTCCGTACGGACCATCCACGTGCTCTCGAGCACTGCGAGAACATTATTATGCGCCGGATTATGGCCGCGTGGCGATTTATCACGTACGCGACACTTCAGACTCGTACATGTTGTAGACTACTTTGTGGAGAGGATCGGCCTCTTCATCGGTTTTATCGTGTCTTCGAATCCGGACAAGTCGCAGCGCGCTGCCGCTTCCCCCGGCCCCGACCTTCCGCGTTAAACGCACGCCAACGTTGCCTTAACACGCACTCTGCGTTATTAAGTTAACGGTATTTCATAACCGCTCGTTTCTGGATATTAACGTCAGAATTAGGAAAGTTACTTTTTAAAAGTTACTCGTTAGCCGAATGAACTGAAAAAACAAAAAAATGTAACTCGCTGCAGTTACCGTTGCTCATTGTGAGAGATAACTCGTTACTCGAGAAGTAACGAATCGTTCCCGTTACTTTTTCGCCGAGTTTCGAAGACCTTCTTTTTACGACAGGTCACCGTTAACCGTCCCGAGTGCACATATTCCGCATGTGTAAGGTAGAAATAAACGTAACGATTATATTCTATATTGTTGTGTAAGGAAGCGTAAGTGCGCAGTCGTTACCATTACCAGCGGGAGAAAAAAACAAATAACGCCGTGACCAGTTGTTATTGAGAAAAGGAATTTGCAACGGTGTTACAAATAACGTTTCAATTCTGATTAACATCAAGTTATCACAGGTTACCGATCCGACACATCGTTCATGCTTCTTCGAGTAATGAAGGAATAAAATTAAATAAGACGTACGGGTATAGGAATCCTAATGACTTAATTACGTCGCGTGTTAAAATTATTTTTCTACCAATTAGCATCTATCAGAATAAATACAAGTACATATCTCAGTGCAAATATACATTTATTTCTTTAAAAATAAGAGCACGCATTATACATATAAAGCATATTGTATTATTAAGTTTAATAATTATTCTATTATTCGCTTTTATTGTTCGGAAATCTATCGCTATCGAGAAATGACATAACGGGATACATCGCTATAACTATATCAAAGAGATAATCCCCGTATAAATAAGTAGATAAATAAAACAAATAATAGTTCATCATTATCTTCGCGAACCTTGTTAATATTGCGAAAGCGGGAGAGGAAAGGGTGGAAAATGAGATTATGGCATTCGATACCTCCAGTCTGCATCATAAATTTCGCGGATGTTATAGACAGAAGATCTGATACTGCGTCACCTTATCGACGCACTGGGAAGATTGGAATCTGAGATCTCTATCGGGAATTCGGGGTTATAGCAGGCTTCAAAGGACGCGTATCGCATTACATTTGATCCTTTAGAGAGGACGCGAATTCGCACCGTTAATTACATTCTTCGTCTTTGAGAACATGCCGGCAACATCGAGCGGAAAATGCATGAAAGTAAAAAAATGCATCTCGATCGAACGGATGGGGAAAATTTCAAAGGGTCCCTTTTGCTTTTATTTTACCTCCGATACTAGTCGCTAATTTGTACTACGGACGGCCGATCGGCCGTCCCTCTCGTCGGCCGGGCGATACCTCGAATATCGCTCTGTTTTCCACAAATCTACCGTGAATGCAGATCATTCGCGACAACCTCGCCTTACTAGCATTAAATCAACCGACACTTCGCAAGTTAAGTGGCCTTAACTTCATTTCAAGCGCACGCTTTTAAGTACTTCCGAGACGGTTCGCCTGGTGAACGTCTTAAAAGGAGTCAGCCTGACTCTATTAGGAAGTCGCCATATTGAATGCAGGGACTCCCTACTAGAGTCAATTTGACCCCAGTTAAGTTCAATCTTCTCTCTTCCTATTTCGCAGCTGCGCCCGCGTCGTCCTTTTTTCCTCGCCTCGCTGCGACACCGGAGATGTCACGCGATGATGCGCCTCCTCCTCCCTTGGACATCATCTTCGACGTTCCCCGTCCGCCTGTTTAACACGCGGACGATCAATCATCCGGATTTTAATTACGACACGGAGGCTAACCGCCGAAGCCCGACATCCACGTCGACAGCCCTGTCTCAGGATAGATAATATCAAATTTTGACGAGAGGCAGATGTTACACGTGCAGTCTTAAATGCTCCAGAGGAAGCTGTTCTAAAAGTACGCTACCCAGTTACAGGATAATAACACGAACCATCGCTGGAAATAATTCGTGATAATTTCGTGATATTTCCGAGGAGACTTACCGGTTAGTCGACGTCGCGATTCCTCCCGAAGAGAAGTCGGAAGTCCGCTCGAGGAGAGGAAGAACAAGCAGAAACTCCCGGAGGAACTTTCGTCCGACTGCCGACACCCGGTGCGCGACGTCACAGATTACTTCACGGTGTCGACAATTAGAATCGCCTCATCGTCCGATATGATTGCGTATCGTACGCCGTGATACGTGTTGTAATCGGGCGAAATTTCCGCCGCCGGGAGAATTGGCTGTCGCTGTCGCGCGCGAGAGATCACAAGGAGAGATTTCTGGAGGATCAAGACCCGGGGCTCTTTCTTATCGATTTAATATATCGTCCTTGTTTCGCCGCACGGACAAAATATTACTCGACGTTACACACCCGCCACTCTGTGCTCTCCCCCTTCTCCCCGAGCCCCAATCCTTCATCCTCCTCGTCCTTTACCACCCTCCCCCGGTTACCCCTCAATCTTCCCGTTCCTCATCTTCGGCGGCATCTTGGCGAAAAATTGCCGAAGAAACGACATTATTGCACGTTGTCGTGATCAATTCCCTTCGACATCATCGTCCTTGTTGCAGCACCGCCGTATTTTATTATGTACTTTATCGAATCATCGCGTACCCGCTTCCCCGAGTCCTCGTTCGCCCATCCCTCACCACCTCTTGTCGCGCGTTCGACGTACTTTCTCTCTGCTCTCTTTCGGTAAATACTGCAGGAGTAAATTCGCGGGAAGTAATAGCGATCTTTGAGAGTTACAGCGAATCGAAGAGACGCCAGTGCTGTAGCTTTCGGACGGTAAGGGCTCTTCATCTTCGCGCTTGTTTCTCTGTTATTTTCTCTCTCTCTCTCTCTCTCTCTCTCTCTCTCTCGCAGTCCAAGCTTTCTTCGTCCAATCGCGCAGCAATTCTGGCGAACAATAGCGTGAGAGTGACCGCGCGAGTAATAGTGGCGATGGAAATAAAAACTGCAAGAAGTTCGTCGAACAGAAGTAAATTTCATAGTCGAGGTATAGTTAAGAGCACCAATTGAAGTTAAGCGAACCCTAATGCTAGATCCGATAATTGAAGCTCGTCGTTCATTAAACGCGTCGCCCCGACGCGCTTTCTTAAATGCGAAAGAACAGTGCTGCAAGAGCCGAAGTGATATTCCGTAATTGGCCGTTGCGGAACAAATTCATCCCGTGCGCCTATATATATATATATATATATATATATATATATATATATATATATATATATATATATGAGTCAATATTCCAGAATATATTATATCGTCGACGCGACCTCGATAAAATTTTCAAGGCGGACCGATGACGGCCGTCCGTCCAAACTCGCGCGCTGACATTTTCGCTCGGACGAACGTCACGCGTTCAAGAATGCACGAAATCGGCGATGCGCGATCAATCGATCACAGTAACGCGAAAGCGAGCTGGCCTCCGGAGTACCGATAACCGCGTTTAAATAAATACGCGTACGCGCGCACACGTTAAATCAACGCCGATGGGAGGCGAAACGAATTTTTTCGACGACGGCCACGTGAAAAACGCAGGATGATCGTATAAGTCAGACAAAACGTACGCGAACGCGCCCTATGAATATCAACGAAATCCATGTGTCGTAAAAGCACCGGTACGCGGCGTTGCGCAATGTCGCAATAACATTACGAAGCGATATTTACGCTTTCACAATAATATCAGCTGTGCGTGGCGTTCCTGTTCTCTCTCTCTCTCTTTCTGTCACGGTGAGGGCATGAGGAAGAGAGAGAGAGAGAGAGAGAAAAGAGATAGGCTCTTAAATAAAGTAACAAAAAGAATATTTCCAAATTGCACAGGGACTCGCCGAGTCTCGGTAACAAAGTCCCACTTCGTTCATTAGTTGAGATAGGAAATCGGATTTGACCTGACCCGATGCGATTACCATGCCAAAGCCTCTTCTTCCGCTACGCAAGAATAGGGCTCTCTATTCTCACGAGGGATCGCGGCGCGCGTCTCAATCTTTCCGCTCGTTTTCGAAGAATCACGTTTCCGTGGCCAAGACGAAAGGATTTAACGGTGGCTCCTGCGCCCTTGATGAAGCGGCCATTAGTGTTAATTATATTTCGTCGGCGAGATCCTCTCTCCGCCGGTCTCTCGTGAATAAAACCGCGGCCGGATGAACGAATGTCGGGATGTCCGCGAAAGACGTATTTTATCCGGTTTGCCGAGAGGGAGAGGAAGAGAGAGAGAGAGAGAGAGAGTAATGAAGTCGCGGAAACTCGATTTCTTCGTTATTATATCTGTCCAACTTTTAACTGGCATCTTTAGTACTGTTACACGGCTTCCCTCTCCCGCAGGCTCATCCGGACTGGCCGATTAGACTTTGTTCGATCCTGAAGAATACCCGAAGGATCCTCTAGGTCCTCGATTTTGCGTGCTTCTTTAAACTTTGTGAAAGAAGTACACTGAAAAATGTTTGATAATACTTACTAAATGTATTTAATTAGAGATTTCGAACGGAATATTTGGTTACGAAATGTGATATTAATTAGCATATATTCAGTTGACTTGCAATATGAACGACATTTATTCAGATTTGAATCAACTAAATAAAACAATAATAGCTACCAAATATTTAATATCCATTAACAAATATTTCATGATTATTACTAGATATTTTGTTACGAAATCATTCAACTCCATTTTTACAATAAAATATTTGGAATATTTGGTAACTTTTAGTAATTATGATTTTCTCTCTCTCTCTCTCTCTCTTTATCTCTCTCTCTAGTTCTCTTTTTCCATATAACCACATCACAAGCACGAACTATAAAGACATCACAAGGGCACGTCAATTCCTGTCCGATTAACGTAAAGCAACAACGACCGCGATCAAAAGTTGGATGAGGTGACCTCTACAAGGTGAAACCCACGAGGATTTTCACGTATGAAGTAAGGAAATACATGAAAATGAAGCAGAATGTCAAGCTATCTTAAGATAGTTTACGTAAAACGATGAAATATTTTTAGTAAAATGAAAAAAATATCTAGAACAATTTTTCTTATGGACTATATATTTAGTAATAGTTACCAAATATATCTTATTTTCTGTTATCAAGATATGGTATCAATTACTAAAGTTTAGTTTAATGACCTGCATAGTTCAAGCAACTAAATCTTGGCTCTTAGAACTATATATATATTTATTTCATCTAATCGAATTATATATTTCGTAATTGTTGCCAAATATTTGGCACGCAATATTTCACCAAATTATTTAGCAACAGCTACCAAATTCTGTTATATGTTACCGAATCCTTCTTTCAATGCAGTTTCTTCCAAACTACTCTTCGTTTCTCTCGAATTCCGGTTTTTTCGATCGTCGGGCTCCAGATTCGCCGAAGCGCGCTATCGATCTCCGGCGAATCAAGACACCTTCTATATGGGAATTGCAACTGCCATGATAATGGTTACAACGGCCGACCACTCGATCGACCACTTCTGCGTGGAATTACAACTGCAGCGCGCGGTCGGTATGCCACACACGGATCATCAAACGTCCCGCAACGTCGAACTACGCGCGCTTCGTCCCTTCAACGATATCATTTTCTGTTTACGCTCGAGATAATCGTGTTTCCACTCCAATTAATGTCCCGCGAAATTCGCGAGGCCGTTACAAATATCGGCGAAAGGAAACATAAATCTGCCGTTCGCCGATTCGCGCATACCTGCCTATGCTTAAGCTTAGCGCATATATGCTTTTCTCCTTCCTTTCTTTTTCGAAAATCTCTAGGCTAAAAGAATCTGCCGGTTTTGTCCACTGGACGGAAACGGGACGTTATTATATTCGTACGTAGATTGGAAAATATTTCATCTGCAAATAAAACGAAGAGAAAAAAGAAGAGAGAAAAGGTTATTCGCTCTGCGACTCAATACATCGAACTTTATCCCGTAACAAATTATTACCGTAACATTTTATCACGAATGGAACACGCGATTATCTTATTGCCCGAGCGGCCTGGAAGGGGATTAAAAATGCTTTCATTTCCGCTATTTTCGACACGACACGACATGATTGAATGTCGCCCAAATTGACGTGTTAACGAAAAAAACAAGCAAAGAGACAAAAAAAATATTAATGACACGGTAGGACTTCGATATTGGCTCTTGAGTTTCCGCTCGAAGTTCGAATCCAATCTGGCCCACTTGGTATTTTTCTGGAGGACAAAGCAATCGGAATGGATCACATAGAAAATAGAATCCATCGAGGCATTGATCAAACGGGATAGAACAATGTACGCCGGGATTTCGCAAAAACTTCCAGCGCACTCACCGATTTGGCGGGCAACAAGAGCGCGGATGAAAAGAGGTAAAAGAGGGGGATGGTTGGGGTGAAGGGAACGACAGTGGGTAGAAGAGAGAAAGAGACGTAAAGTGCACGCTGGATCGCGCCATTATCAATCCTGATGTATTGTCCTGTCAGGACGGAGTCAACGGCGTTGACATGACCTAGATGAAATCGAGGGCTCTCGTGGAAAACGCAGAAAAACACGTGGCGATATTCAGACTGTACTCGGATATTTATAGTCAGGGACAAAATCGAGTGTTGTGGACGCGCACTCGTGTGTGAATGAAAATTCGCGGAGCCTCCTGACTTAATTTGCAGCCCCTTTTTTTTCCTCTTCTTTTCTTCTTTTTCTTTCTCGTCCGCCACACACAGACACACACACACACACACAAAATATATTTCACACCGCACAGATGTCGAGAGAAACATTCATGAGTGAGAGAGGACCATCTGTCCACCTCACACCCGTACGACATCCCGTAATGAGAGTTACGGATTAGTTAGTCAGCCAACTTGCACAATTAAAGGAATCGCTCGGTTTCTGACCTTGTCTCTGATCTCCTGTCGCATCTTCTCCCGTTCCTCCTCCATTTTGCGGTGCTTCTCCTTCCTTCTCTCTTCGGCCTCCCTAATAGCCTCCTGCCTTTCCCTCTCGGCCTCCTCCTCCTTCTCCTTGTCATCTTCGTCACCTCCTTCGCCACCTACCGCTCCTACGAAATAGAAGAAAATAAACGAAATTCGTACATATCTCACATATGGGATTCCCTTCCGCCGCGGCATGCGTCAGCGCAGTACTACATACTATGACCGCATCTCAATATCTACAGTTCCGCGTATAAATTTATCCAGTATCCTGAAATTTGAGGATTTATCTTTCTCGCGGAGAATTTAATAATACCGTGCCACGAGGGACTGGCTCTGTTGCTGCTAGCGTTTATGAAACAGACAAAGCGGCTGGGAAAGAGCGAGATTTCGGGAGAAACACAACGGCAAAGAGGGGAATGATGCGAAGGAATCTCCGGGCGCTTCGAGGAAATTAATACTACTTCTATCCCGGTGCTAATTCGCCATTTTCTCTCTCTCTCTTTCTTTCTTCCTTCCTCGTTCACCCTTGCCCACCCATCCTTTCACCCATCGCCTTGGTGTTCGCGTATTTGCGCTGCTTTCCGCGAGTTGGAAAGATACTTTGAAGTCCGACGCCCGACGTCCATCTTTTTGTTTCAATTTTGTTCAGTCGCTCTCTTTCGTCGCCAACTAACTCCGGGGCTTTGAAGACCGCTGCGTCTACAAAGTGCGGCGGGAAAATAAGCGGATCCGCAGTATACTCTAGGTAATATCTCCTCTTTCTCTCTCTTTCTCTTTCTCGATAAAATATATACACAAATGGAATTATGAGGAGAAAAAATGTCCGATTTATGTATCGCGCGTGAAAGTTGTCGGAACTGTGTATACCCACATCGTCCGTATTGATTTCGCTAATCCGAGCTGAACTCGTTGATGCTCGACGCAACGTGAGATCGGCGGGTGAATTTTTTATTTACCGAATCGAGAGAAGAAATGGTCGCGAGAGCCGGGAGAGAGGTGTCGGGTTTGAATTTCTTAGTGAAATTTCCTACCGTGAGCGCCGGGTGGTCGACCGCACCGCGAAGGTGCGCGGCATATTTGAAATTTGCGCGCGGAGCGATTTAAAACGCGTCTTTTTCCTGAAAAAGATTAATAACGGAATTCCTGCGGTTTCGTCGTCCGTCGTCGTGTGTCCGGCGAGACTGCCCGGACAAATTTTATTTGACAAAATGAAATTCTCCGGCGGTTATCTGAGAATTTCGCGACATCGCTGAACGAGCGATGTACAGGCGCGCTCTTCAGCGCGACCCGGTGGAATTCTCTCTGACGAATTTGGGAAAAATCTTCGAAAGGATATCGGCAGAACGATATCGCGGAGATGTCGTGTCCGAGGATGCCCGTTACGTAAGCTTCGATAAAGCTCTAACATTCACGAAAAATCCTTAGTTCTTCTAATCGTTCATCGACATCGCATTTGGATATGATACGATATCACGTGATATTAAAATAGCATATCAGTCGAATAATCAACGGTCATTAATGTACATTTAACTCAAATACACCTGATTAATTCTAATTAAGCCGATCGACGATTAATTTAACCGATAGCGTCCCCAGTACGGAAGATGAAAAGCAGTTTGTTGTTTAAATGATTTAAAGAATTCTCTTACTATTTCTTTATTTATGATATGTATTTAAAATTGCTGTCACAAGTACTGATTTATTTTGTTAACATACGCAGAATTATTAATTTGTCGATTATTGTCGGACGGCAAATTATACAGTTGCAAACTGTTCGCCATTCTGCCGGTTAATCATCAATTAGCTTATTTTAATTGGATCTCGCTCTGAAAGTCACTCTCAGCATAGATTCCGCATTCCCGTCGCGCCACGTGCGCCCACTAACTTGCTCCACCGTCGTGCTGAGCGAGTCTCTCAATTTTTACAAGAGCCCTCATACAATTTTATTTTCACGAGAGAAACACCAGCTGCGTTCGCCATTAGTCGCCGGCTAAGCTTTGCTGCCGTCGTCGTAGCGAACGGAAACTGAAGCCGAAGGGCTACATGCCTTAGTTTAGCAGACCACTCGGCAGTTCTCGCGGAAACCACGTCCCGAAGTTGCCGCGGCACGGGAAGAACTCGCGCAGCATCCTAAAAAGTCAGCCGGCAGTCGGAGAGCCGTTGCCGGCGTAATGGCCAGCGCAACGGCGCCAACGGAATCCAATGCGGAATTGTTTGGCGCATCTTCGAATTCCAATCTTCCCGACCTCTTCTCCTTCACCCCCCCCTCCCCCGCACACCGGTCACCTGCATTACGTCACCGTGCTCATTCCCGCGTCCTTTCATTGACGCGACTTTGCCTCGCGAATACGTCCCCCGTCCTCGCTTTCATTTCCACACTCGCACACGCGCAAACACGTACGCGAAACGAAGTACGAGAGCGGGAGAGCGAAGGGCAGACCGAATGACGAAAACTGATTGAATCCGCGTCGTATTATCGTCCACTCGATTTTATCATTGACCGTATATACGCCGGGGATACTCTCCTCACACAGAATCCCCCCCCCCACTCTCCCCCGGCAAGCCATTCGCATGCAAACGAATAATCCGCCCATTTCAGACGGTTGTCCGATTTTTTTTTATCCTCTTTTTATCCTTCCCCCTTCCCCTTTTGTTCCCGACCAAGTGGCGAAACAGCCAATACGATCGAGAAATGCGGATGAGGTGACCATATCGATGTGGCGGCGGCGGCGGCTCGTTTGAAATCGCAGTAAACTCATTTCACAGCGCAACATCTGCGCGCGCGACGGTGATTGGACGGCGGATTGTTCGATGAAGCGGCGATCGCCGTTAGCGTCCGATGGAACGGGAAAACGAGGCAAAGGGAAGAGGGCCGACTTTCCCTTGCTCGGCTTGTTACCTGCGTTCACGCTGAAATAAAGCAGTTTCGTTCTCGGGAGAGACCGATTAAAATGCAGATCCTGTCCGAAGCAATCAACCGACCGACTGACTGACTGACTGACTGACGCATCGATGTACAGCGACTTCTTTTGTATTACGTCCCCGCGAAGGCGTGGAATTTCAATGAAATCGAGCCGCCGAAGACGAAGAACAGAGGCTGATCCGCGAATCATGCGGATCAGCGAACGTGAGAAGAAATGGAGTTTCGTATGCGCGAGAATATCATAAGTCCGGGTCCACAATAGGTGTAGTAAACTTTTAGCCTTTCGTTCTAGCGTAATTTCTCGCAAAAAGCATTCCCAGCGCAAGTAAAACAATTTTGTACTTGTGTTAAAATCGGTCCTTGTTAAAATTTTTATGTTAAACTTCTAACATGCCCATGTGTTACTTTAACGTATTGTTTTTATGTTATTTCAATATTTTATTTTACATCAGTATTCAACATATGTAAGTGTTAAAATAACACATTTCATATTTCAACGTCGATTAAACGTATTATATAATTTTGTGTTAATTTTTTACATAATATTTATTGTTTTATAACATATCCTCGTCCTATGCTAATTCCAGGCGTTGCAATTCCTAAGATTTAAGCGTCATCGCGACTCCCGGCAGCGCGGGAAACTTTCGTCGGGAATTCCACTTTATTGCTTAGAGCCAAAGGTTAAAAGCTTACTGCACCTATCGTGGATCCGGACTAATAAGCTCACTAATCACCCGCCTGTTCATTGGAATGGGCAACGGGAATGTTTATTCCAATACAAATTGTTCTCCGATATCGAGCGGGAGAAATATTAATCCGCTCTTTTTTTTTCTTGCAAATCGTATCGAATAGGATCGTTGAGAAACTTTGAATTGAAGTCGTCATATATAGAATCGGGCGAATCCGATTATTTTTCTGATGAATACAGATCAATTCGGATGGACGATTAAGAAAAGAATATAAAGTGCAATATAACACTAGAATGCAATAAATAAAACACTTTCAACTATTAAGAACAAAGGATGCGGATGTGGGTTGATGATGTCAATCCCGAGTACCCGAGAGTGGTATCTGAGTTTGGGTACACCGGTTATACCCGGGTATAGAAATAATACCCGGCTTACATAGTGCCGGTGTGGGCGAGTCGGTAATATAACGTACAAATTAGAGCGGATATAAGTCGACTAACGGATTACAATTGCAGAGCTCTAAATAAGTGGAGCGCGTTCCGGCGGTTCTGAATAAAAGAGAAGACTTTATTCCCGGCGGATTGCCGCGTAATCTGTCGCGATGTCGCGAATTCGTTGCCGATCGTTCGCTATTTTCCTTTCTATTCTCTCCCTTTTTTTTTTTTTTCGTAATACGAACGCCGCGCGCGAGCAACGGCGCATTTGTTTAACGCTCAAACGGACATTTTAATTTCGCAGCCGTTTGTAATAGAGGTCGTCGCGAGTTCGCACGAGATGCAGATCCAATTAGATAGCAATGACAATGCCGAACAGAGCGAGTGCTCGTGACACCGGAGGGGGGCCGCAGGTGTTCCCAACGACCAGTCTCCGTGTTCGGAAATGTATTTACCAGTAGCGATCGGGGCGGAATTCACTCGGTCCTGGGACGGGCTGTGTAACGCGCGTTACATCGAACGCGCGTTCCCAACAATCGGCCATCGTACTTCTATTATTGATCATCGTGAATTCTTTAACGACACGCTACCGCCCACCCGGCAATGCCTATTTTATGGATCAATCACGGACGAACGGGCGCGGAGATTATCAATTAAACAAGACGCGGAACAGGCGTAACGCAAGTTGGCGAACGGTCCGTTTGATTGGCGGTATCTGAAAATTTTCCAGTTATGCAATTAGGTCGACGGACGTCATCGACGTCGACGACGGAGTTGTAAACGTTAGTTGGATATCAGCCCTCGGCTTTAACCAAAATGAAACGATTTTAATTTAGATGTATGATGTTTCGGGGGCATGTATACATACATACGTGTGTAAGTGTGTGTGTGTGTAATAAACGGAGCATTGTATACGTGTACGTATTTACTACCACGTGCAAGTAATGCCTTTCGTTATTTTCCTTCACGCGAGCTTATATTCGGTACATTCGCGGTTTATAGAGCGTCACGATAGCATCTCTTTTACTATACACCCTTTCGGCTCAAGGATGTTTCGCCTGGCGTGCAAGTAATGCATGTGCAAGTGCGCTTGTAATTCCGGAACCGTTCTATATAGGTTTGACGTGTTATCGAGCGTGGATCGACTGCCTTCCTCCTTTTCTTCTCTCTCTCTCTCTCTCTCTCTCTCTCTCTCTCTCTCTCTCTNGCATAATAAAGACTTGCTCGTTACATCTGCACACATGTGAATTTAGAATAGCATGGAGAAAAAAATTTAGCGCATGGAGAAAAAAATTTAATTATATTAACCACAGAAAGGGGAAGAATCAGATGCATTTTGGCTGAAGGGGACAGAATGTCTGGTTATAAGAATCACACTTGAATCATAAGAACCAGAAATTCCATTTTCTTCAGTCAGAACGCATCTGGTTGTTCCTTTCTAGTTAATGCAGCTAAATTTTGATTTTCTTTCCGTGCCAGATTCTGCTGTGCAACTGGATCTTAATCCTTCATTCGCTTTGCGAATTTACGCACGCCCACGGCAGTTTATTCGGTGTTCATTTCGTAAGTACCGTCCAACCGAGCGAGAAGAATCAACTTATCGGCAGTCTGCGGTGGCCTGCAACATTCCATTCGTAAGAAAGACGCGTTGAATGGAAAAACTTGGAAGTCCCGAAGTTGTCTCGAAATTATCGAAGTTACCGTTGCTTCTCCCTCACGCTAGCGATCGGTTCTCTCGAACTGCACTCTGCTTGCTTCGCCCACGTAGTTCTCCTCGTCCTTGCGAAAGCAATCGCTGAGATGGCGACAGTTTGACAGTTGAGCGACAAACGAGGGGCTTAATATTCGCGTGATTAAATCTGTACTCGTTCCCGGCGGTTAATCCGGCGCGGTGAAAAATATCATAACACGCACATTTTAAATATACACCGATGCAATTTACGTGTGATGAGCGTAGTTTCATTTAGATTTAGCGTAATTTTATTGTTACCGCTGTTACCTGGGTTGCCGTGTGTATGTATGTGCGTATACGTGAAATAGAGGAGCGCCACCACTCTCCGTGCCACGATTGGCACTTGGAGGGCGAAAGAGTTAAACGACCAATACCGGGACGATTTACAGCGCGCGCTGATTACCGGACAGGATGTCCCCGGTGCGTCAAGTTTTTGAACGTCACTCGTACACGCTAATAATTCCCCGACGCGTTCAACGGTGACAACGAGTTCGATGTCTATTTGCGTGATCGCAACGGCGCCATATATTTTACGTATGAGCGCAAAAACGCGTCCGCACCATTTGTCCCCACGCTCACCCTCTCCCCCGGGCACAATCTGCGACGCTTCCCCGTCGTCGTCTCCTCCTACTCCTTCGTCCTCGAGGGTTGGGAAATATCGTATCGCACGAGGAGTAAATGGAAAGAGCGAAACGAGGCGGCGGCGGTACGGAAGCGACGATACAGCAGAGCGGGATCAATCCCGTCGCGTCGAAATAATTCGCGAAATCGGCCGCGGTCTCCAAAAAAGCCGGTCGCAGATTTTACCTTCCGCGAGATCCGATTTGCATGCAAATCTGTCAACCCCCGAATCCGCGCGCAGTCGCCGCATACGCGCCCGCTATTGTATCTCGCGTTGTCTCTCGCGGAGCTTTCAAGGGTGAGAAGTCGCAGTTTTTCGGGGGAAGAAGACCGGCGCGATGCGAGTGCTCAAATCTTCTCCCGCGCTCGATCGGAGTGTACATCGTATTTTATCTTTCCCTTTCCTGGTTTCTTTTTTTTTCGGCCCACGTCACGGATTATACCCGTATAACTTTGATGCGCTCCGATCGTGAAATATAGAAAGATATTCCGTAGTTAAAACGGTGGCAGCCTCCGCGCTTTATACGCGATTTCGACGAAACAACTGCGTGAAACTATTTTTGTTTTCTTTTTCCTCCCCTTTTTTTTTTTTTATTTTGCGAACAGGCACCGTCGAACAATAGCGTTTCCTTTCGTTTAAAAATTTGTTAACGAATTCGGAATTGGTTTTATTGAAACGCAATATTTTTCCTTTGTTTTTTTTTCGTCCCCCCCCCCCCCCCCNCCCCCCCCCCCCCCGCGGAAAGAGACGTCGAGAGGGTTGCGAGAGTGCGGTGTTTGCGTTGCAGTCGGCGCAATTACGGCATAGTTACAGTGCCGATTAGCTGTAATAACCGGCACCAGCGGCGGCAGTGTGATTAACTGTCAACAATTGATCGAACAGCGTAATCTAATACACTTGCATTCATTGACACGTTTGCGCGCGTTACTCGAGCATAACTAGCATCTGGTTACCATGGCTTAGGTCAAGTAGTCTTGATTAAGCCACTCTCTCTGACGTAATTAACTGCATCTCCAGAATTTGCTCCCGATTCCTATCTGATGCGTTTCGATTGAGAGTATCGATCGTTTACATCTACATCGGTCGTCTTCGTCGTCACCGTCGTCGTCGTCGTCGTTGTTATTGTTGTTGTTGTCCTCGCTGTTGCGGCTCGATTGATTCGTCGGGCCGCGTCGAATCTCGTGAATTCAACGGCCGAGCAGGTCGAGCCGAGCGGGGAAGCTACGGTCTGAAATTGTCGTGTTAGGAATTGCATCTCCGAACGCAATAAAAAAAGAGGGAAATAAGGAAAAGGAAGAAGAAAGAGAATCCCCTCTGAAGCGTCAAGAAAACCCCTCTCCCGCGACTTCCAACTAACTTTCTTGGAAAACCCGTAATTTCTCGTCGCGTCCGACCGGCCGTGCGAGCCAGCGAACGAGCGGCAGTATAAAATAAGGTTTTCAAAGATGGTTTTCGAAATGATGCTCGGTTGTTCATTTCCGGCAGGAACGTCGACCGGGAGCCGTATCAGTGCTTCCTCCGGCGGAAGTGTCGCGAAGGAGAACGAGGGTTCTCGCGTTAGGGAGTTGATTGTTCCGGTCGTGCGGTATGTAAATCTCCCCAACATCACCCGGAGATTCTCTCTCCCCCCCTGTCTCCCTCGACCCCTCATCCCACTGACATCCCCCGCCCCCAGCGTCGCTCTTTCCCGTCCGAAATTCCAACCTCGCTCTCGCGCTCCAGCTTCTCCTCACCGTCGGCGCAGAATTTTTTCTCCGCGATTTATCGTAAAATTTTTGCTACGCTATTGACACGGAATTTCTTCGCCCGGTGAGATTTATCGCCGGTGTTGAGATTAATGATCGTTCCGCGGCGGACGCGGTTAAGTAAATGTTTAAAGGGCCGCGCGTGTTTTCAAGTGATATGTTTAGATCCGGCCGTTTTCCGAGGGACTCCCGAATGAAAGTGAAAGAACGTCCCGTGTGCGTGTATTTATCGCGATTAATCGCGGTGTTTCGTATTCGGGACACGGAAAATTAGTCCTATCGATTCTTCCTTCTGCGGCGCGCGGTGTTACGTAGTTATTCGACGATACCGGTGGAACGGAGTTCACTTCAGATCGCACAATGGCGGGGTAATTTCTCTCGTTGCTTCGCGCGCGGTTAAATCGCGGCAAGTTCACGCCACGTCTGGAGTTACTTCACGGAATTGTCGAGTCGCACGACAGCCCCGCTTCAAGCGGTACGCTCCGTGATCCGATCGTGGAATTGTCTCGAGAGGCAAAAGGAGAAGAGAATTTCAATAGCTGCTGGCTTTTGTATCACGGTATCGCGCCCGCGCTTAACCTTTGTATTATTAGAACGTGCCACGTGCAAAATCGTCCCGTCCCGGCAATCGCTGTTAACGAAAAGTAAGCGCGAGAGCCGGCCGACGACCGCGACGATCCGCGACCGCACCGTCTGAAATTGATATTTCTCCGCCGGAAATCATTTCTTCACAAGTTAACACGCTGGAATAAATTTCGATCGGACAAACCGATCAAGTAGCGTGCCCGATTGTTATTTTTATCTCCCGATCGAGTGATGGATACATTTCCGATGAAGTATTCGATGAGGTTACCGATGTGCAGTTAACGATGAAATCTAATCGGAAAGTTAGCCTTTGCGTATCCGTTGCAATTTTCATCGGATAAACTTGATCGGATGAAATGACGAAGTGATCGGACATTGCGCCTGATCGGATGTATCCGTTTGTTACTCTTCAAATGGATTATCCGATCGGATATGATCGGATATTTTCCTCAGTGTACATAAACGCAGTTTCGATGGTATCCTGTAGTCAAATAATAATAAAATGTTATCATTATTCTTTTATCACTCATGGTGCTAAAAATATTGCTTGCATAACCTTTAGTCATATTGTCAAAATGGTGCTATATATTGTATTATTTTAAACGGTAATGTGCGTGATGGCATTATATATATTTAATACGCTAAAATAACATGCTACGAAGTAAATATTTTCATATTACGTTATGTTCTTGTTACTTCTGAAGTTAGATAATAACTAGATTTGTGGTTGAAACAAGCGTATCCTTCCAATGGAAAAGTATTTTCTTGCCGATACTTCAGGAAAAGTTCTAAGAGTTCATGAAAGTTTCTAAAAATAAAATGATAGTTGTATAATAATCCTCAACATTTACTCTACCGAAATCTGTTGCATTCGTTTTACGCCTTTTCGCGCCTTTTGAAAATAATCGATTCTTTTAGATCCGTTTAACGGACTGTGTATAAGATTTAGGGATAATCAAAAAATGAGAATATTCGACTAAATAATAAGAAAAATATTCCCCAAAATTATGTAAATCCCTTTCCTATTCAAGAAGAAAATATCGTAAAAGAAAAAAATGGCGCGCTCTTTAAATGAAGCTATTCATAAGAAAATGGAGTTATTTTGTATTTACCTGAAAAGAATGAAACAAATATCAAGTCGCAAATAGTTACTTTCCCCCTTTAGAGGCATTTTCTCTACATAAAAAATCACTCTTATCAAGATTCAGAGTTTCGGTCAAAAATTGTTTCACCCTCAGACCAGCGTGAACCGGCGAGATAACGAAATTTATCGTATCGGAATTTTCTTTTTTAACGGATATTCCGGCGCATGAAAGGAAGACGGAAGGACACACTTTCGCGGTGGGTATCTGTCCCTGCGTTCTCGTCCGCTAAAAAAATAATTGCCGCCACAATTTGTTGCGGTCCTACCGAGTACTGGAGAGTTTTCCGGCTGAGGGAGTTGACGTTTAAAGCTTCAACGAGATAAAAGAGGAAGTAGGCCAGCTTAAGGGCGGAAAATTCCTTTTTTTTTGTCGCGTGTAACCGACGCCGTGGGGGCGATAGTCGCGGTTGAAAACCTCACGTCGGCCACGTGACGCCGGATTATATGTCGCCTCATCGAACGCGGAAGCCCTTGACACCGAATTACGTACCCCGAGACGAGGACGTCGCGGTTATCGCAGTGAAACGTAAGTGTAACGTAAAAGAGACGTCGCGGGCGTAACTTTAGCTTCGCGGCCGAAACGAGTTCTCTAATGTCTCCTCGCAAAGGTTCGAGCCATCGATTTCGTTGCGGCGTTTTACAGAGCCGCGGTGCGTCAGCCGCTGTGATATACGTATCTGCGCATTTTCCGGAACAATTTTGCCGAAAAGACGGCTAACGAGAATCGCGCGCGAATCTCGCACACCGGCGCACGCTAACGATTCTTCCGTTTCTACGGGAAGGGCGACACGTCAGGTTCTCGCAGCGCGCGAGAAACGCCAGTCGAGGAAATGAGTGAGCCGAGCGCTTAGTTAATCAGCGACGCGAAACTCATTAGACGAGGGAGGGACGAGGATTTAAAGCGATACCGTGCGGCAGTTAGGGGCTGGCTTTCGATAAATTCTGATTAAGCCAATCACGACGGTTAACTCGGCCGATGGAGTCGCCGATACGGAGAAAAACGCAACTCGTTATTAAAACAAACACAGAAATTCTCTTGTGTTCTCTCTCTCTCTCTCTCTCTCTCTCTCTCTCTTGTAATCGAATGTATATATATTTAAAAATTCCATCAGTCAAGTGTTCGTTGCTAACACACATAAAATTTTTAATAATTTTTGATTATTTTTGGACGGAAAATTGTGTACCCAATAAAGAATTTTTCGTTAAAAGTGGGCCACTAAAATCTGATGTTGTTTCAACATGGGGAATGAATGAAAAAGTGCACAAATATAATGTTAAATTAACACATTTCACGTAGTTACTATATGTTGACAAGGTAAATGTATTGTTTTAACATTATATTTGTGTATTTTTTAACACATATTCGTGTATTTTTTTAACACACCCCTCACGTTAAATTAATGTAAAATTTCAGTAGGCCGTTTATGATACAACATTTTCTACTGTGCAGCGGCAAATCGCTGTCGGCGATCGGAGCTTGACGAAAGTCGCCCTTGGTTGTTCGAAAAGCCATAACCCCGAAATTCTGAAAAATGTGTCAACCTACCCCGACCATCCATCAACACTCTAGCACGATAATGGCGTCGCGCAGCGGTCCGTTCTATTTTGTTATCAAACACAGAATTATTAACATTTTGATTATTATCAGACGACAAATTACTGTTGTATTGCTATTATGTATAATTACTTTGTTATGTAATTAATAACAGCTGGAAATTGTTGTTGACAATTCTATCGTTAATCGTCGATTAATTCAATCCGAATTCGGCGGAAGCCCCCCCCTCCCTTCTCGATAGAAGGGGATAAAAAAGGGAGCGTTGACTTTCGAGAAACAGTCTCGGGGATTCTTTCGCGCGTCGGCGAGGAAAAAACAGTCCGAGCAATAATCCGCGTCTCCGAGAATTCCACTCGCGACCTACGTGCGCCCTGTTACACTCTGCTCACGGCCGGAGCATGCACGATCGTATATGCATGCGGATATTCGCCGCGGTTGTTTCGTCCGCGGCTCCTTCGTTCGCGAGGTGATGGGCGGCGGGAGGTGTGGGCCGCGGAGTCGCCGCTGCATGCTGACTACGTGAGAATGGCTTTGTCGAATAAGCGAAAAGTGGGAGCGGAGACACTCGTTCAGCAATTTTGCGCGTTTCATGGCGCAATTGCATTCCGTTTAGAGTTAATGCGCGCACGTTGTCGTCGCAGCGGCGCGCCCGTGCGCGTTTTTCCTCCTCCTCTTTCCTGCGGAAGATCGGGCGAAAATTCTTTCGAAGAATTCTCACTCCCGCCGAGAGAGCGTCGTCGCGCCTCCCCCGACCGCCTCATTCCTCGAGACGTCTGTCCGTCGGTCGGACGCGCGCGCGGAATTCGAAAGAAAAGGGGGAGAAAATGAAAGAATCATAACGCGTTTTCATCTCCCTCTTTCTTCCCGTCGCCATTTTCGCGCATCCTTCCTACCGAGCGCGCTCGTTAAACTCGGAGAGGACGCGGGAGACAACAGATGCGGCGAAATGGCTTCTTCGCTCGAATCCGGATATAATAAATTACACGGGATGGAAGCGAGAGCGCGAGCGCGCGCGCTGCACGCGCGCGTTGTTATCCCGGCTTCAGCGGGGCTGAATGTCGTACTGTTTTGTCAACGCGTTATTTATGGCTCGTTGTAATATATTGATTCGCCGGCACGGCCGAATTCCCCCTCGCGGCACACGTGAATGCATGCACGCACCCATGTATGCATGCATGCACGTGTGTAGGTGTACGTGTACTCTCTCCGCCGCCGCTGCATCGGGTAAAGGTGATGACGAACTTTGTACAGTCGATGCCGCAGAGCTGTATAGCGTTCCCGTCGCAATCATATTTTTTTCGACTAATACAGAGAGAGGGACTTTTTCCTCCCTTTTTCCTCCCCTCTCTCTCTCTCTCTCTTTCTCTCTCTCTCTCTCTCTCTCTTTTGTTGTATGAAAAAAACGTCGACGTAAAAATTGGAAATTGCGCTGCCGGAATACACGTAAATAACTACGAAATCCCGTCGTGTCGCCGCGAAAATGGATCTGGAGCCGCGGTACCGTGGCCTCTAAAGTACGCCGACAATAATAGAGCCGCTCCATTCCGGAACGACTCCTTCGAGAGTTCAGAAATATAAATTCACGACGGACTTTTCTCCACGCTTCCTGGCCGGCAGGCAGGATTTTATCGCCCGGATAAGACAAGCCCGGAAACAAGAAAGTAACGTCCAAGTTTTTGCCGCTACGGGGACAGACCACGGTCGGCGGGTATTGTCGTTCGATGTCAGTGGTGGTCGCGGACGGTAAAGTGTTTCGCGATATTCGAGCGGCCGGCATGAAAATTGTGACGCGTCGCGTCGCTTTAATCTCCAATTTCCGACGTCGCGCGAAACGTCGTCGGAAAAATTGGCGTCTTAGAAATCTCGCGGACAGACGCGACTAGTCTCTTTCTCTCTCTCTCTCTCTCTCTCTCTCCTTGTTCACCGGCAGGATTCGATTACCGGGGACGATTGCTCGGTTAAACAACGAGATCGCCCATGAGGACGTCAGTCTCGTTGGGACGCAATCAGTCGCTTCTCCATTTCGACGTTTCCATCCTCGACATCTCGTTTACCTTGAAATAGTTCTGGCGCATCCGGCCCGTTGCATTTCTGAAGCGTCCTCAGGGAACGTGGAACGTGTCGAACGCGCGCGTGCAGTCTCGAAAGTATTCAGCATCGACTCGGCGAGCATTTCATTGGCATTGAACTCCCGCGCGGGGTCAGACTGTCGAGTTTGCCCCGTCAAAATCCGCGACTCGCTTGACTCGTGGCAGAAAAAGAAGAAAGAAGGAAGGAAAAAAAGGAACGAAGAGAAACTGCGCGAACAATCCGCGACACCGAGACTCCGTAGTCTTTATTTCATGGCTCGTCCGTGAATACCCGTCCGACTTTATTTTTTAAGTTTCACAGTTGGACGAAATAAAAAGTAGGTCAAGTGGCGGAGGTGCAAACCCCGCGGGTAGGGGGGGGGGCGCGAGGGCAGATGGTACTCATTAGGGGACGAGCTCGAGAGGAGACGGGCTTGTTTGGGAGCGGACACACTAAGTCGATGACGTGAAATTCAATTATGCCTCCGGTGTCTGGGAAGAGAATTATCTCGAGAACGAGCTCGACACCCATCGCCATCGACTGAGCTACTTAAAGAAGATTTTCATTACAAATCGAGTTACAGCGGAATTTCAATCTCCACCCGCGATAATCGGATCGTAATCGTAATAGAAACGAAGCGGATGCCCCTTCCCCCCCCTCCCCCCCTTCGATCTGCTAATGAACATATTTCTCCCGTAATCGATACGAGGATGTTGCGGCATTACGAACGTGTCCCCGTGTCTCAGGCGGTGTGCAGCGTACGTGTATGACCTTTTCGACGTATCGGGTAACCTCTACTTCAGACTACGATTCTTCAAGAGGCCGGCGTGAAGTCGCTTCCGAATCGGTCGTACGGGAGAATCAATTGTCAAGCGTTACACTCCGTGAGAGAGAGCGCGTATACACATACATCGAAGAAAGGGGGAAAGGGAAGACCTCCGTTCCGAGGCGACGGTTGACAAATATAAAGGAAGAGAAGTGAGAAAGAACAGCTACGAGATACGAGGACGTATTCTGAACACAGACTTAACAAACACCAGCCGCCCTTCCGACTACAATACCTTAATCCCTCGATGCAGATGCGAGGTCTTAACGATTAAGAAAGCGCCGGGAACATCCCGCGGGCACTCGCGGGATTTAAAGTGCGCGCGCGCACGCGTTGCACGCGACGGAGAAGAACGAACGAGCGGTTCCCTTCCCGCGAGGGTGCGAGCGACCGACCGGTTTTCCGCTTTGCGACGCGACACCGACGCGCGCCGTTTTCGTACGGCGACTCGCGGTACGAAGGCTCGCTCGCGAGATCGATAGGCGGTTAAGAGGAGATTAAATAGTGTATGCTTGGCTTTGAATAGGACATACCCAGTATGTCCATGACGGTCCCGTGCCTGCGCTCGAGTTAGCGGCGACAGTAGTACTGGCGCCGTATCGGTCAGACTTCGCCACGGAGACCGCCAGCACCACCACCACTACCGTTTCCTTTCTCCTCCGCCAACCCCTGCGAGGCGCGCGCGCCCCCACCGGGATGGGCGTGCTTGGGCCGGCGTACAGTTGAGGGTGGTTGCCAGAGGGGCGAGCGACTGCGGGGGTGAGAGCGAGAGGCGATAGGAAGAGAAAGAGAGAGAGAGAGGACTAGAAAAATGTTCAGTTCCTCTCTCACTCGAGAGGTACCACCGTTGGCTCCCTTTCGCCCCGACTCCCACGCAATATTTTTGCCGTCCCTATAACCGAGATGATCGACCTTCCTATAGAACGACGCGCGTAACCCCCGCGGGCACGACGCCTCTCGATATGGAACGGAGGTGGCTGTCGAGAATGGAATGTCGGTAGTGAGCGACGTCGGGCTTGTACAGCCGGTTAAGCGGTTCGACTGGGTCACGGGGGATGATCCGGTGGTGTAACCACCGCACGCAATGTAACGGCGTGCAACGGCGTATATCGGGCGTATAGGTGACGGCAGGGAGGAGCTGCCGGGAGGACCGAGGAAGAGAGGCGAACGCGAGGTCCGACGGGCGGCTGTAGGGCGGCGGGAGGAGGAAGTAGGGGTTGAGAAAAGGGGGGCTATATCCGCGACTGGAGGATTTCATTGGCGAGTGGTACGCGTGCCGTTGAAAATATCGGGGGCTTTCGCGAGTGTTCTGATAAAATAGCCAATATCGAATTTGCGTTCCGGCCAGGTGAATTCATCGGGATTGCGCGGCCGATTAAGCAGCGGGATTGGCGGCCGAGGAGGATGAAGGCGATGTAACGCGACGTGTAACGCGTGCGTAATGAGCTAATTGAAGATCGGCGAATTTTTGCCGAATTCGTGCGCGCACACGAAGAGGAGGAGAGAAGGGACACGCAAATCGGTGGTAAAAACCCGAGGAACGGGTTTCCCGAGGTGGGGACTCCTCCTTCGTGCGCCATTAAAATGACCGGCGGATCCTTGTCCAATTTCGGGTCCCGTCCGGGACCTCTTCCACCCCTCCCACGCCGTACGTGCGCCGTATGACGGATGTTTGCCGACGATATCTCACGATCGACCTCTGGTTAATGGGTCGTAGGTCGCAGACCCTATTAACTGCTACCCGGCGAGTAGAGCCAATAAATTATATCGCTCATTAAGTGCGCTCCACACGTGGGAATATTCCTTAATGGCTTTCCGCCTTGCGTGCGAACGCTTCCGCGTTTCGCTAATTGCATTTTGGCCAGGACTGTAAAAATCGAGCAGGTTTAAGCGGCCACCACACCGCCGCTCGCATGCGGCCGGGTTGGCTGGCTGGCATGGACGGGCTCTCTCCCTCTCTCTGTTTCTCGCCTGCTGCTCTCACTTCGCCTTTCCCTTTTGACGTAATATCGTGCTTTTAGCCAATTGCAACGGAGACAAAAAAGGAAAAGTCATCCATAGGAAGCAACTCTCGGGAAGTGGTCCCTTCTTCCTTTATACGTGTGCGCGCGCGCTCGAGGGCGCGGGCGGATGCGTGTTTACGTATCGTTCGTACACGGTGCCACCTTCGGCTATCGGCTTGATAAATATGGACGGCTGTTGAATAATGCAACGGCTGCTTCGCCACTCGGCAGTAAACAAGTAACGCAACACCGTGGGTTACTGATTCGCCTAAATCACCCCGACCGACCTTCTCGCTTATGCGGCTCGCCGCTACGTTTTCCTCGGACTGGCTCGATATATATCGAACGTCGCGTTTTGTCGGTCGACACGAGAGCGGAGACGACGCACGTGCGCCCCTCCGTCGTGCGAATCGTCGCTGGCCTGTGTTCTTAATTCTCTTCACCGAGGAATTGCATGCGGCGGAGAAGCGAGATGAAGTTCTCCCCGGTGAGTGCAAATCGATGGACGGAATGGGGGCCTTTAATGAAGAAATCGCGACGGCGGCATTTCAACTAATAACGGCGAGAGGCACGAGAGACATGCGATCTGTGCTTGGTGTAGATTATTCCGTTAGCAGCGGCGTTTAAGCACGCCTTGATGGCCTCAATCACGTTAAATGCGTTGCGTTTGATCGCATTCGCGAATTCCACCGTACGTATGTACGCGGCTCACACTGTTATTATAACGGCGGTGTGTGTTGATCAAACACAAGTGTGCTGAGCGCTAATTCCAGCCAGATGTTCAGTGCCAATTATCTGGAAGAGCTGCTAAAGGAAAGGAAATATTGCGCTTATCTGGGGGACCCGAAGGGACCGTGACGACCCCGGAAACGTGTTAAAGGTCACCTCCTCTTTCACATCTGCCTTTCCCACCAGATCGTAACACTTCGCCTAACTCGCGCAATTACAATGCATTGGCTCACGAACGTAATCGCGATTTTTATCAGCGTAGCGTAGAAAAATGAGGGCTATCCGAGTGGACGAGCGAGCGAGCGAAGGGACGAGGAAGGGAACGCTGGGACGCATCGTCGTGGTCGGACTGCAGACAGTCCGCTGCCAATCATTATATTCCCGGCATGCAGACATACCACCGCGTGCGAAACAGGGTATGCGAGAGGGTCAGGGGACGGTCTCTGGTCGATGAGGGAATATGGCAGCGCGAGGGATGCGAGAGAGTGGTCGACGAGAGCACGCTCGGGAATGAGGGGGTGACAAAGGGCGAGCACTATATTGGCATACCAACGGTGGGCGATATAGGAATACTTGAAGAACAACTTTATAGCGCGGCTCGAGATCGTCCTGAGATCGCCTGCCTGCTTGCCTGCCTGCCTTCCTGCTTTCCTTCCTCCTTTCCTTTACCGACGAGCGTCCGCAAAAGGTGAATACAAGCCGTGAGGAGCTCACCCCGAGTGTATATCGCGAAGAATAAGCTGCCCTGACAAGAATAATTCTTTACGAGACAACGGAGGGAATTCTCGGCTGAGACGCGAGAGACGAATTATTATTATCATCCCTTCCCGAGGGACACGCTCGCGCGATTCGCGCTGTTAGCGCGATTAGTAACGGCTTCGAATTAGCGGGCAACAGCGGTCCACGGTACCTGGCGACGACAAGCTTAAGTTGAACGTATGCTTCCTGATAAGGCTCGTCGTAACGGCTATTGGACGGGCGGCGCGCGCTACGAGAATGTACGTCCGGCAATTCGCGTCTCGAGGCAGACAATTGTAAAGTAACGGCTCGTCGCTACGCAACGAGCCACACGCGTTACGTTACAGTTGGGTCCTTCAATCGCGAGAGAAGGCTCCGGCCTCTCATCGATTTTATTCCACATCCCTCCCGTAGAACTCTAGGACGCGAGATTCGACGTTATCGCCGGTATAACTCGCAATGCAATTATTAAACTTTGATACAGGCTGCCTCGCGCGAATTAAGTTGCCGTAGACAACTCACCCCCGATCGGTGGAAGTTGCGCATTATCCGCCGCCGGACAATATCGCGCCGACGATTAATTTGCGCGCGATCGCGCGACGGTGTAATCTCATCGCTCGCGCGTCCGCTCGCCTCCTCGTCGTCTTCGCACTGATAGAAAATTATAGTTCATTTCGGCGCTGAGCGCACCCCTTAAGCAGAGAAATAGTCAGGAGAACGATTTTTCCAGCAAACGTTGCTACACGGACAAACATTAGTCTTAATTTGTAGAAATATATATCGTTTTTCTAGATATCCGTCCAGAATTTTATTCAGGAATATTTCTAGGGTGAAATTACCTATTTTATGAGCAGCACGCTTGCTTATTAACCAGTCGTATAGTTTTATTTTTCTATTTGTTGTTGTGCTTTCGTCCAATAAATGGGTTCAGATTTTGCGCATCTTTTGCGCGCAGTAACTGCAGGAAAAACGTTACGCCTTCATCGGGATCCTAAGTAATTTTACTCCTTAGTTACTAAACAGAAATTAATAAATTGTCCAGTAATTCAAGAAATGCGTGAAATTTCTATTAGGGTGAATTAATGATATATTCTCATATATAAGCAAGAATATTATAATCTTCTTAGAAGACTTTTAGTCTTGATTCGATTGAATTTGTATTGATGCTAGTGTTACTTGCACTCAATTCGGGACTAAAAATCTTTTAAAAAACATCATAATATTCTTGCTCACACATGAGAATATCTATCGTTGATTTAAGACAATTTCTTTTCTGCGTATAATATCGTTAATAATAACTTAACACGCGTGTTACTATCATTATAAAATATGTTTGGCGCCGGAACCAGCTATAACTTTCCGTCAGTGCTAGGAGAGAGAGGGAAGGAAGGGAGAAAAGATCGGGACAGTTAACGGTCTTTGCGACGAAATATGGACACGTTGCACTCATCCAATTGTGATTTTGCGCCGGGCGGAGACACGACGATAGTTTCCGTACTAATACGCGGCTGCCCGCATCGGGTTCGGTGCATTCTACAGGATTAATCGGCTCCTCTGTGCCACTAATAGCGCATGATCTAATCGCTAATCCGCATCATGCTTTTTGCGCGACTACTAATTCCCCGCTGCAAAAGCTATTTATTCTGCCGACGTCTAAATAGCGGCGGCTACCTAATTTCGCGTTCAGATCGAACATCGAGCTCCCTCCCCCTTATCCCCGCCCCGTCTCTCGGCCGCTGCTCTCCTCCGCCGACCGCCTTCGAGTAACTACTATTTCCAGTCAGAATCATCTCTTAAGGAGAGCTCAATCGCCCGTCTAATTACCGTTGCTTTCCTTTTTCCCGCTTCCGACTCGTTTGCTCTTCTCCCCTATCCACCTTCGTCATTCACCCTCCCCCCCCCCCCCCCCCCCCCCCCCCC
>NW_014554274.1:946134-954838 GCF_001313825.1 Dinoponera quadriceps
TCTTTTTGTACCTCCGTGGTACTTTCCCACTGTCCGCCGCAGCTCGATATACTCAAACAAATGGCCGATCTAAATTTCGTTTCTTCCGTGTCGTCTCGTAAATGGAAGACCAGACGATCCCTACCTCGCCTTCACCTGGTGGTGATCGAACTCGTGCTTTCCCGAGACACGCGCTCTTTAATCCATATTTAACGTGCCGGATTCCGAGGAAGACTGAGAGCTCGGGATTCGTATCGAGCTATTCGAGCTCAGCTTGAAGTTCTCCGAACATTTTCGAGAAACCCGAATAGAAAGAGAGAGACGTTAGTTCGCGTTGTAAAGGGAATTCGCTCGCTTTCCCGCCTCATCGAGTCACCGGTCGGGCGAGCGAGCGAGCGAACAAACGGACCAGATATCGTAAGAGAGAATCGGCGAAATAAATCGGACCGGTTTAGCCCTCCACGGTATCCGCAAATGCCGCGATAATCCAATAGCGCCGGGGTAATCGAGGAGCAAAGAAGAAGGGTCGCACGCGTTACGTCTCGCGCCGCGCGGCCGCTCGCGAATCTAACAGCGACTTAGCGCTCCGGAATAGAAACCGCGGCGCGTTAAAGTCCACTCACGTGCGCGCGAGCTAGGCGCTACCACTCGGCTGTAAATCAGCCTTAAATCTGACCAGGCAGCTTACAATCAAACGTACTTAGCCAGCTTCGCTCGAGGAGCCCGCGAGCGGACGGATAAAGTGGCGAAAGACGAAAATGGAATATATCCACGATCATAAAGCGCGCACACAGCACCGACTTTCCGCCTCCCCTACGTCCCCCGCCTCCTCCCCACGCCTATTCCATCTTTATTCCCTCGCTTTCTCGCGATCTCGGCTTTTACTTCCCGGCCAGCACATTCGTAATACATCGTCGTAGCCGGCGTGCGAGGAGAACTCCTCGCAGGATTCTAATGGACTCGTTTCTAAATGTGCGTTCATACGTCAGAATTCGCGGTGCCACTCTTTTCGCCGTCGTACTTTCGGCTCGAGTGGCTCGCGTTGTCTGCCGTTACTTCCGCCGCTGTTAGAAATGTTTGACAGGGCGAAATCGACGGAGTCGACGAAGGACGATCGTCCGGTGCGGATTGATGAAAATTTTCTCCCGTTAGCGGTCGCATTACATATGACCGATAATTCAGCGCTATTGCTCGAGGGTTCCCCGAAACTACCACGCGTGTAAGGTTGATAAGATTAGCCCCCCCGCCGTTATCTGAGATAGCCGTATGTTTTCGCGGGGGAAAATTTCGGGGGACTAACGCGATAATGGGGATTAGAAAGGGCCGTTTTGAGGGTGGCGCGAGCTTAGATAGAGAGCATGTTGGCGGTTTCGAGGACCCAGATTAGGGGTCAGAAAGGTCTAATTACTGCCTAATCTGACAGAGAATATTGTTATCAACCCGCATATCCGAACCGCACAAAGCGTTACTCCGATATATCGCGCTATGCTAATTCGAATCCTTGAAGAGCGACGCAGTACCGATCATCGATTCAGTTTCGTCGGGGAAGAATCAACAGGGGGCTGACTTCACTTTCGGTTTCGTGCGATAATTCCTTCGAGGTGGCGGGATCTCTTTGCACATACGCAGCTTTAAGCACTTAAGTTAACACGTTAACACAGCTGCGACGATCATCGGCGACGGGCGCTGCGATACCGACGTATCTCGTTCATTTAGGACAGTGGAAAATAAAATCTGACAGAAACTAACGAAATCTCTCGGAGGTCAGGCGAGTCTCGTTGCGCAAACTGCAATCGAGTGAAATTGAATAAAAATCGAGCCGTATCAGCAATCCGGCATAGAAATTTGAATTACAGAATGTAATTAACAGTGTAGGTTTAATGAAACTGAAACATGATCGTATGTTGTGAGTGTACAAGTATGCTATAAGCAATCATGACACGGTTGTTCTTTTAATCACCAAAAGTTGATCTAACTTTATAATACTTTATAGTACGAGTAATTTTACCTCCGGTTGAAAAATTAAGTAAATCAGACGATAAATACGGCCGGTAATATATGATTCCCTCATTAAACTAAAGTTTGACCTTGTTCTACGTGGACAAGAAATTAAGAGAGCGCGGGAAATTTTGCTGAGAGATAATTGGAACAGTTTGTTTCAGCATATCTGCAACACTGAATTTAAGTTCCTTTAATTCAACTTACATTTTTCCGCTACTGATCTTTCCTTACAATATACAAAACGCAATTAATTTCGCGTCCACATCAAATTAAACACACGGCCAACGGACGAGCCGATAAAACGAGATAAAAAGGTATGATTAGAAATCGCATTTGTTCGCCGTATCCTTAGGATTTCGGTGAAAATATCGAGCGTTCGATGGAAATCAGCCAAGGAGGGGAGTGCCGTTAATGTGTCAGATTGAATAAAGATTTCCCCGAGTCGAAATTAAGTCGTGTTACGCCCATATTTCGACGCTTCCTCCTCGGCGTTCGGCCTGCAGCCTCGGGGATATCTTCACTCCTCGCTCTAATGGCTTCTTTCTTCGGGTCTTTCCAGCGCGCATACTCGCCTCGAGGAAACCATTTCCATATCTTTCGCGCCTATCCGCTCGTCCGTTGTCTCCGTGTGTCCATAGCGCCACGGAGGATCCGTTCTCGCGATATCATCTTTATCGCGCAAGTTCCGCCCTTCCTTTTCCGGCTGCTTATTCTTGCGCGCTCGCACATATGACGATGGAAACAAAGATACGCAGAGTGTTATGAAACTTTTGCACAGTTTGCTAACACTGTTCCTATGTAACATATTTTTCTTTTCGAAAACCAGACTGAAAAAGAGGGGAGGGTTGGGGGGGGGAGGGCTAACACACAGCCAGTGTTGGAAACTAGACACACGCAGCGTGACATTTCACACGGTGTCCCGCGGGATCCCGCATTTCCGTGCTTGTCATGCACGAAACAATATATTTATTTTCGCACCGCTCGTCCCGCGTATGACGAATAAAAAGCTCCGGGCGGACAAAAATGATAGAAGCCAATCAACATCCGAGGATAACTCCGCGATCCGGGGGACGTTATCGCGCGAAGCCCGTTTGCCAAGTCCTGGAGAAAGATGGATAGTTTTCATCGCCTCGCTCCATAAATCCTCGTGAGAGAATCCGACGGCGATAAAGGAAGAGATAAGGAGACACCATAGGGGACGACTCCTAGCTTCTTTGAACGGTGAATGCCGAGGGAGGGGTTGCGAGGGAATTCGTTTTTGAAACGCTTTCTAACGTATGGCCGCGAGCACGCGCGCGCGTGTGTGTGTGTGTGTACGCGGACAACAGACAAGTCTGTGGAATCGCCGAGAATATACACGTTTATTTATTTATTTACTTTAGCGAGGAGCACTTTTGTTGCACGCGCATATGCAGATTGCGAGAGACGAGGAATCAAAGCTCGAAGATATTTTAACAAAATCCCCCCCCCCCCAGCGCGAGCTCGGCCAGCGCGATCCTGACCTCATATCCTACGGCCCGAAAACTCGGGCGATAAAGGCGCGTCTCGCTGGAAACCCGGGTAACCTCGATTTACTAAGTACGCGGGGCCGGGAGGGGGATGGATTTTGGCCGGATGCCAACAACGGCACTGCGGATGTCGATGGTGACACTGCGCGATGGTGGGGCTTCGTCCGTTTGGTTGCACCAGCGGAATCCACTTAGGAGGTCAGGACACCCGATACACACACACACACACACACACCGAAATGGCACAGTGGATAAAAAATTGCATTTTGCGCACTTTGTCTTTTTCCTCGAGATAGCGTGACTCCGGGAGAAGGGAGGGGAAGGGGAAGAGGTGGTCTCAAACACAGATAAGCTTGCAGTGTTTTTTTTTTTCTTTCCTTTCTTTCTTCTTTTTTTACCGCGATGAACTTCACACCCGAGCACGAGGAGCGGCTGAGATCAGCGAATTGCGTTCCGACGGGTACGTGTCCGCGTAAGACGCGGCGAAACGCGATTCTCCTAAGGTCTCGGTTTATTTTTCCGCCGTTGTGATTTTAATAATCGCAAACCGAAGCTGTGAGGGAGGATCGACGGCGATCGGAGATTGAATAGAGGCTGTGCGACGCATGACAGATTATAACGGTTGTACAGACGAATTACGCTCGATGCGCGTTAAAATCACTGAGAGGGAAGAGCATTGCGCCCGCCAGAGAGAGAGAGAGAGAGAGAGAAAGAGAGAGAGAGAAGTAAATAAATTCTCTGGCGTAAAAATCGATGCGTCGGTGAGGAAATCTGACGGGTAGGGAGCCAGCCGCGGCGGCGTGCGGCCAATCGAACGCGTTTGTCGTCGCCGTCCAGAAAATACAATTTACGTTCGATGCCCAGTCAACCGTGTGGACGCGTATAAGTGGCGCATCCACATGGGCTCCCGCATAAGCTATCGCGTTTCCGCAGGAGTGAACGAAAGTGCCTTAATGCCGCCATAACGAAATGTCATTCACAATACGCGGGCATACACAGGCGCGCGGCGTATACGTAGGGTGGCGGTAATACGTTAACCAGTATCGGGAAGCAAATGTAGCGACGGGGCGTCGCGCCCCGACGTCGCCGACCGTTAAACACCCGTCGAGGTTTATACCGTCTCGAGTGTGGAAGATTCGTTATTGCGGCGACGGCTCTGGTCTGCGGCAGATAAGACGACTGGCTGCACCCGCGACGCTGCTCTCCGCTGTGTTCGGCCGCTTTCACGGCAGTTTGCCGCGCGGTCAGCTGTCTTGCCAGTCCGTCCGTCGTTTGTCATTTAGCCCCTTACCGGGAGAATATAGCGAATGTTAAGGAACAGCCTTTCTTTCCGAGTCTACGGTCTCATCTGCGTGAGAATCCCTACGTAGGAGTCCAGCCGGACGCTCCCCCATGTTTCATACCTCGCGGGGAAACACCGCGTTGTAAACTCTCTCGCGTAGCCTCTCGGTTCAGTTCCGCAATGAATACTGGGGTCGAACTCTAGCGCGTAAAATATTAAATTTCTCACTTATTTTATTACGCTACGTCGGCAGCTTTTTGAGCAACCCTGACATTCCCGTGCGAGATTATGTATCGCTAAAGCATGTTTGCGTAACTTTATTGGATTTTTCGCGGATGCGCGGAGTAACCAACACTTTTGAGGATGAGAATCACGCATCCCCCGCAGAGGTTGATATCGCGACCGCTTTCTCACCGAAATTCCGCGTAATAACCGTTGACTCATGATTTTGTGAAATTTCCCCTATGGAGTACAGAAGGTAATCTCGTATTTCCCATTTTTCACTCGTTTTTACACCAGGACCGAGGCCTTGGAAAGCAAATGAACACATCTTTCTGCGTATCTCTCTGTATTTAATATTTCGACGTCATTCTGTTGAGGCTGGAAATTATATTCGGAATTTCGGCTCTTAGAACCTTCGAATTTCTCAACTCTCGGCACATTATATTCGAATAATAAAATTGTGGAATGTAACAATTCGAGCATTCAAATATTTGAATGTTTGAATATTCGAGAAACGAATATGAATATGAATAAAAGTGAATATTCGCTTAAAAACACTGGAAATCACGTGCGTTTGTTTAATAAACATGACAAATAGTATTTATAGCATTTATGGCCGTAGAGAATGTAACTTTTTCTCGCGTTATGCTATTACATATCATGGTAAAATTTGCATTTATTTCAAAATAACGTTAATGAGATTTGTTGTTTGTTATTTGTGCTTTCCTCATTCACTTTGTTTTAAACTAGACAAATATAAATACAAATCTCAGAATTGAACTGAAAACACTTAAAACTGACACTCTCTAATTGCACAGCATTTTGTTGCACTCCCCAAAATTAGTTCTATCAATCTGCTTTGATATTTCGAACAGAGTTCGAAGCTTTGAGCAATTCGACTTCGAATGTTCGAAACCTTTGAACTCGTCGAAAACTGACAAATTACACCGAAGTTTCGGAGCTTCGAATGTGTTGCAAAACACTGCCCCTACACTCTGCCATTTAGATTGCAGAATTGGAAAAGACAGTACACGCCATTTATTATTTCACACCTCCTCTCGATGCAGAGAGAAGTTTGTTAAATTTCAGCACGATCGCCACTACGAAAAGTGCAACGCTATCGCTCGCTATTTGCTCCATCGGCTCCCCGCGGCACCCCCGCTCGCCCCTTCCCCCGCCCCCCTCTGCCGTCGGAATGCTCACACTTGACGCATAATCGGAGCCGTTAATCCCGCCGGAAACTTCGGTGGAATCTCTCAATGAAGGAAATATATTCTCGTGAGATAAAGCCGTCGAATCGGACATTAATTCGCGGAGGAATTGAAAGAGATGGCTCGCTATCCGCCGCCTCTTTCTCGCGCTTTTTCTCACATTTCCTTTCCGCACTTCATTCTCCTCTTCCTTGCGCGCGGCGGCTCGTTCATACATTTCTCACTGGAAATCCGAAAAGATCCATCTGGACTGATGGAGGATAACTCCCCTCTGACAGGATGAACGAGGAGGGGGAGAAGGAGGTGGCGATGATGGCTGGGTGGGGGAGAGCGAGTGAAGGAAACAAAAATGGCCGGACGGACAAAAGAGAGAAAGCGGATAAATCGTTACCTAAAAGAGCGGCTATTGTTTCAGTTCGCCGGTGTGTTTACCCCCGATCGTATTTTTCGTCGGTCCCCCGACCGTCGTCGGAAGAACTTCGTGAATAATCGTATAAATTATGTCGGTATCGGGGAAAGGGACGGAAGGGGAACGCGAAGATCGACGATCGTTCGCGCGCCAGCGACGGCGTTCGTCGGAGCGACGGAGCGATCGGATATCGGCAGCGTGCGAACAAAGCTTGTTTTCTTCTTCTTTCCTTTCTTCTTTTGCTCCTAATTAAATAAGCACAAGCGAGGGCTTCCACTGCCCGGTCCCCTCCGCCCGTGCGAATTGGTTCTGAATTTTATTGGTTCGCAATTTGCGCTCGACAAAGGGGTTACTCGGCGACGAGCCCGGCCTTTAAATGGTAATTACGCGAGAGGTCCTCTCTCCCCTCCCTTACCCTCGTTTCGTCTGCTCGTTTCCGCGAGGGGGAAATGATTTTGTAGAATTAAATGTATTCCCTCGCGCGCAAACACTCGCTGTGTTCGAGCGCCTTCGAGAAATTACCGGCGGAACGGCGATTTCGCCACCATCCGAGACGATAGCGATGGCCGTTAAAGGCAAATCGGAGATGCATCTGCGAGAGAAGGAACAAGAGGAGGACGAGGAGGAGAGCTTGGGCACTTATTAGGGAGAACTTAATACGATCGCTCACAGATAACGAATCTCTCATCGACACTGAGGCGCCCCGAAAAGCGTAAAACTCCCGGCGCGAATGGAAACTTTGAAACTGCGCGGAAGTTGGCGAGGAAGGGAACGGTCTCGCCCCCGTCCGATTCCTGATCGGTATCGCGTCTTTTAAAGGTCTCCTCAGCCCATTTCGGAAATTGATACTGATGGCAGCTCAGCTTAATTATTCAATAGAAAATCCTCCATCGGGTCTATCTATATCCCATCCCGAGCACTGGAAATATTCAATGACGACGGGAGGGGAGGGAGCGAAATCCTTCCTTAATTGAAAAACACCTAACGTTCGCTCGACGGGGGAGCACGGACGGGGGAGGAACGAACAAAAGAGTCAGGTACCCGTTCGCCGATGAATCGTCGTGGCAGAATGAAAAAAAAAGGAAAAGAGGAAAGGTAGGAAAAATAAATCGAGCGACCGGCGTAAAAAAAAAAAAGAGCGGCCGATATTGTTGTTGATAACGGAGTGCTAAAAAGGCCGGGTTTTCGGCGCGTTTGAAGTAACGATACAATTCGCTCGGTTGTTGTAAGTCCCGTTTGCACATAAATACAACGAAAGCACAGGTTCGAATGTCCGGTTTCGGTCATACGATCCCGAATGCGTTTTACGTGACAATCGGAGTTTTCGGAAGTCCGTCCGCCTCCCTTCCCCCGAGCTCTCGCGAAGCCCTCACGCGAAATTCCGACATTCCATAATTACCTCATGCTCGAGCGAAATGCGCAAATGATTCCCCAACTGTGAGAAAAAAAGAAAAGGAACGAACTACACGGAAACCGCGGGAGAGTCGGTTTTCGCGGGAGCGCCACGTCGCGATAATAACGCGCAAGGTAACACGCTAATTAACGATTCACGATGATTAATTCGCAACGTGATGCGGTCAATTAACGCCGACCACGTTGCAGTCTTCAGCTCGTCGTTAATTTCGCCGAACCCTCGAAATACAACTGCAAATATTAGAGAACCCGGACGTAATCTAATAAAGTGCACATTCGCCGTGTCGGCCGAGTCCGGAATATGAGATTTAAACTCGATGTTTGCCTTGTTTCTGGGTCAGCGATACGATATGCTGACGAACCGGATAACCGAGAGTGAAGTTGCCTTCGTCCTTCGCAACCGTGAGAGCGCGCGTGTGAACTTTGCCGAAATGAACCGCACTCCCGGACTTCTACCCCGGACTAATCGTCGGAGATGCATTATATCCGGCTGGCGACATGAGGAGGAGGAGGAGGGAGGGGGGCGCACTCCGTTCCCGTCGAAATCGAAACACGTTACCCGAGAGTTTACGGCAACCCTCGGCCATGCGACCGCCCCGCGAATTCCCCGACGATCGCGCAGCGTCGCAGCGCGTCGAAGATAAACGATCGAGCACCGCTTCGAGCGTTTCCATCTCCC
>NW_014554274.1:954884-964754 GCF_001313825.1 Dinoponera quadriceps
CCCCCCCCCCCCCCTGACCTCGCCCATTCTGCTGCCGAGGGGTGAGGGCTTAAGAGCACTCTTAATTTTCGATTTTTCACCCGAGAGAACTTGAAGTAACCATCGTGAGCGTCGTGAACGGAGGCGGCCGGAGGTCACCCGAAACACACGCGTGTGCGCAGATAGCTCGATAGCAATTTCACGGGAGCACTTCTTAATCGTTTACTTCGCTCGTCCGCTCTGAATCGATTCCCTCTCGTTACTGCCCCAGTCGCCATTCGCGAGTAATTGCCGCGAGTACTCCAGTCCTCCGGGCTCGGCAATGCGATAACGGGGCTCCATTACGCGACGTGATAACGCGCGGAGAAACGGCGCGCGTAAATGCGCTCCCGATGTGCCGTTAACGCCGACTTTATCCCGGGGTGTATTTTATATTGCATTATACATTTTGCGCCTGTGATATTTTGCATTTGATACTTCACCCGGCGAATGACGACGACCGAGTCAGTCGGCCGTGGAACGCCGTTTGTCGTCGATTCAGTAGAATTGCACCGGGAGAGAAAAGTGTCCGGTATTTACGATGGCAATCGCACAGCGAGATAAATACAATTAGCGAAAGAGATAATTCAACAATTACGTCGCAACACCACGGGGCGGTCTATTAGCTTGCGTGACGGCCTGCGACGGCAGGGAGGAGGGCAGCAAAGGCCGTGGAACGTTACATTAGATGGCATAACTTGTAAATATGGATGCGCGCGGTTTATTCACTTTGCGCTCGCGTTACACGTTACGTTTGGTGAAAATTTTCGAGCCTCGACACGAGTGTTTTCGTGTCAATAATCAAAATGCAGATTTTTCAATATTTGTTCCTTCAAACACAGAACTTTTGCTGATCAAAATTATGAAGTAATTAATTTAATATTATGCTTAAAAATGATTTGCACTTTAGATTGAAAGATAGTTACTGTATTTTAGATTAAAGATAGTATATAATCTAATAATTATTATTCATAGGTTATAAGCTATTTTTTTCTTATTCTGTGTCGACGGGCGGAGAGGAATAATTCTACATGTCAATATTGAAAGGGGGCAAATACTTTGTGACGAAAGATGACGAAAGGGAAGGGGGGGGGNAGGAATACCCAAATTTTGTGTGATGTAATTGTTGAATAGCCCCAAACCATTTTTGCAATAAGTTCTACTTTAACCCTCTAATAGTAAAATGAATTTTCAGAACATTAAAACGTTTTTCAAAGCGTTTCATTGCAACTATTTAAGGCCAGTAAACTTGATTGTATTTTCTCTACCTATAAATAAACAAAGAGTGAATTCTCATATTATTATTTACTTCTTTTATACGTTTTTTATTTACTATTTTATACGTTAATTAGATGAAAAATGAACAAGACAGAACTTTTACTGAGCATGAGGTCGGATCCGATCCAAATCTTACCATTAAAGGGTTAATGTGAATACCTTGATAATACATTTATATACGCATTACTTACCGTTACTATTTTGTTGAAAAACAATCAGTATGATTGATGACAACTATGATACTAGTAAGATTAACTCTCTTTTTTTCTCGGTGTAAACGTCGAAGCAGGATTACCGCGTGTCGAACCGTCGACGAGTGCATTAAGCTGCGATAAAGTTTCCACATTTATAAACTCACTAAGGGGCCATAAACTCACTAATCCTTTCTAATCGTTTGCATCGCGTCTGCAGATGCGTATACATTATGACCGTTGGTTATTTGGCTAATCTCTCATTTTGACAGTTTGACGTATCATAAATCACATCGTGTTATATTATATCCAGACGCGGTGGGAATGTGATTAAGAAAGATTAGTGGGCTTTAGTCCGGTTAATGTTTGGACTTTATCGAATCTTATCGCGCATCGAGATCTGGCGCGGCTCTATATTCGGGCCGAGCACGGTGCATTTTTGCCGAAGACGTCGTTTCGTGACAATTCGTGGTTTCGATTGTTCGAGGGTGTGGATATACCGACGGCCTCGGAGGCACGGGGAAATTCAGCGAGAAAAATACGCTGCGCTTGCAGACAATAGAGGCGCGCAGTTTTCCGGAATCTCGTTCTTGTCGACGAAACACCGACTTTCTTTCATTTTGCCATTTTGTATGGAAGTCCACGGTAACATGAAACTTCACTGCACTCGTTAACGGATTCCTGTTTCGCTGAATGCGCGCCAGTCGACGTAGCAGTGAACATACGGTAAGATTTTATCGGGCGTTCGAGCGAGTTTATTTTTACATTCAGCAAGTTATACCCGACGAATACGCGCTGCCACGTATGAGTCGCAGATTTTCCGACCACAAACTACCGCTGGGGCTTTTTTTCTGTTTATTAAATAAACTCACGTTTCTCTGTCTCCCGCTCTCTTTTTCTCTTTCTCGTTCCCTTTCCCCGCGTCGTTCTCTCTCTCTCTCTCTTCGACTCCTAATTGGATCGAGATTACCACAATGCCTCGTGAGACCGTCGAGAGACGGCAAGTCCTGTGAATGTGTTTACCGGAGGCGACGTTGAAGACAATTCTCTTCATTGGGTGCCAGTTAAATCACGTTTCCATCAGGGAGTACAATACGTCTCACGGCGTACAACAATACGCAACGAATTGAGCGCGAAGACGCGTTTCGTCGCGGACAAAACGCTTCCCATTCCTGATTGGATATCGCCAACAGACGACGACTAATTAGCCATCGCAGCCATTTGCCGATGAATCTCGCCGGGAAGATTGCGAGATGAACCTTATTTGGACAGTTCTCTCTCTCTCTCTCTCTCTCTCTTTGTCTGTCTCTCTCACAAGTTAAATTCATTATGGGGGGCGAGCTACGTCTAAGGAGGTCTGGTTAACTCGGATCAGGATCGGGTGATGCCTGTGAACTTGCGTCTCACTGAGTTAAGATCTATTCATACGGTCTAGCGTTAGATAAACCGAGTCGCGCGCGACGGTGACAAAGTTTGCCGTCGAGGACAGTGAAAATAGCGCCCGGCTTTCGAGCGTGCACGTTCGTCTCGGCGAACGCTAAGTCTGAGACACGGATTTTCCTTCTTTTCCTCGCGACACACATCCCGCCGTTCGCCTCACGATCCGGGAAATGCGAAAGTGCTATTTTTTCGTCCCCTCTCCCGGTTTCCCACGAGAGAATTGAATTTGAGCGTATCTCGTCACGCGATCTTCCTGCTGTCGGGAAATCCGCGAGGATCCCGGAAACTTATTCTTCGAAAAATCCTCCTCGTGGAACATCCGAAATGATCACCGCGTCGACCGATAGATTACGATAAAAGCGACCGTCGCGATTTCGCCTGCTTTAGTTTTTAATAAGGCTAGAAATTCGAAGCTTCGAAGTTTCGAAGCTTCGAATTTCTGACACATCGTATTCGACATATTATATTTGAGTAAAGAAATTTTGAAGTGTGAAATTTTGAATATTCGGATCTTCGAATATTCGAATGTTTGAATATTCGAAACTTCAAGAACTAGAAAGTATGTGTGTTCGTTTTGTAAGTATAGTAAATAGTATTTATTATCCTAAAGAATGTAATGTTTTCTTGTATTGCGTTATGCTATTACATATTACGGTGAAATGTGCATTTATTTTCAAATAATCCTGGTAGAAATTTCATGCATTTTTGAGCAGTTACCGGACAGTTCATTAACTTCTATCTAGTAACTGAAGAGCAAACTACTTGGGATTCCAATCAAGAGGTAACGCTTCTCCTGTAGTTACTGCGCAAAATCTGAATTCATTTACTGAGCGAAAACAGAACAATAAATGAACGAAAGAACTATTCAATTGATTGATGAGCAAGCCTGCTATTCATAAAATAGACCTAGAAGTATCCCTCTATCAAGTTCTTGTCCACTTCGTACGCAGTATTGTTGAAACTAATGATAATGCATTAATATCAGACAGTAACTGGACGGATGCCTAGGAAAGCTGCATACATTTCAACTAGGAAAAGTTCACGAGATTTGTGCTTTCTTAACTCGCTTTGCCTTAAACCAGACAAGATCCGGTAGATTTCAGAATCGAACTAAAGGTTATTAAACCGATATCCTCTAATTTCGCAGCGTTTTGTTGCATTCGTCAAAATTAGTTCTCTTAACAGCCTCGATATTTCGAGAATCTTCGAATCTTCGAACAGAGTCCGAAGCTCCGAAGAATTCGTCTTCGAAGCTCCGAATATGTCGAGTAATATTATCCCTGATATTTAACACTTAAGCTCCGGTAAAAAGACGCGCTTCCAGGCGCGGCACGCGTATTCTGCGGCGCGATTTACGTTCGCAGCAGTCGATAAAAAAAAAAATGGTCGAATCAATTTCGTCCACGACAAGAATCTCGTTACGTCGCGCGCGTATATAGCAGGAATGTATACATATTCGGGTCGGGCCGCCTTTATCGAGTATCGACAGTGTTCGATTCTCGTTGGAAGCGCTATTGTCCTAGGATAATTTCGTCGGAATAGATTTCCTCGTTCGCTATCTCTCGCGCGGTATTTCATTCGCGCGATACACGTGCTTCGCGTATGCTCAGATAACGGATGATATATATCTACAACGCGGGCTAACGTGTACTCTCGACACAGCGACACCGTTACTGTTCCCCCCCCCCCCTCGTCATTCCTGTCGCGCTCACCGGAGCTTTCGGTGCAAATTATTTCATCGGTAGCACGCGCTAATTCCGAATGTAGAACCGGATGTCATTGGACGCGATGCGGCAATAAGGCAGCGATTAGAAGCGCGCGTCTCGCCGAGTTATCTACTTCGCGTTAAATCATATTCGAGGCTGTAGCGCGAAAGCGTCTAAGTGGCCGAACACGCGCGTTCGATAATATTGTCTCTCTATTGGTGCTGTGTAAGACGGGTGTCTTGAATAGTACTTCAAATTTTTCAAATTGCTCGAACATTCTGTCATTTATTCTTCGCGTTATTTCTCCTCAATTGCCTTTCAAGTTATTCTGCGCACAAAAGTATTAAAATAAGAGCGACAAAACATAGATACCACCTGAAATATTTAGTTTTTATACAATGAGATATCCAAATAAAATAAGAAACACCTGGCAAAAAGTATTTTTCTTTGAATATTTTTCTTTCCGTTGAACTTAATTTTTCATACTTTTATAAGCGGATTGGTGAGAATATTCTTGTGTAAAGGAAAACAACTGTTTCCACTAACTCCTTCACTGGTCCATCATTTTCTTCGGCTGGCCCTAAAATGCCAAAAACAGAAGTTTTCTCGTAAATTAATGAAAGTAAATATAGGAGGGTTTTTAATGATGCTGATGACGAATTTTCAGTCAAATTAAAAAAATTTTTTGTCACAAACTTAAAGTGGTGGCTAATATAGCAAATTTTAATTGAAATTTGGTGTTAATTCGTAATAAATGTGGAAGTTTTTTAAACTATCTAAAAATATTAAATTTAAGTAGTATAATATACATACAAAAGTGCAAGAATATATGTGCGTATGTATGTCGTATATAAATCTAAATATGAATGTTTAATACGCAGTGGAAAATAGTACAAATTACATATGCAATTTCTAGAAAATATATGAACATCGTGCTCAACACACCCACAAATCCCTAAATGTATTTAATCTCAGTTATTAATTCATTGTAAAATTTTAATATGACAAAATATGTCATAACGAAAATATTCGAAAATTCCGACAAATCCTCATTTTTCTGGCCACGTCTTTTTTCCGAGGCAGCATTTTGCCAATATCGTGTTCAGCACATCCCAAAAATCCCTAGTTACACTTTGTTTCTGCGATTAAAAATCATACAATGGGTATAATATAACAAAATATTTCACGACGAGGAAATGCATTTTCGCGACGGTGAACGCAAAGTCAAAAATAACGAGGATTTTCGTCATCGGGATTTAGTCAAGGGGTTAAATAAAAATTGCGATTCTGATATCCGGGTACTAGCCGAGTGATCCGAGGGTCCGTGTGCGAGTTTCGCCGAATAGAAGAGCAAGGATCCCCGTCGATCGATCGCGAATTTGCGATTGCTCGCGACGATAGAGGGAAATATGAAGAATCCGCCGGCAGGGGCGATCAGTGATCTCTCGCTCGACCTGGCACTCCGGTTACAAAGTTCCGCAGTTTCAAATTGCATCCGCATGGATTATGGGAGTTCCCGGGCTGCACAAACGCGCTCGCCCTGGTTATGGGCGTGCCTTCTCTGCGCGTCGCCATTAGTTCGCGTTCGAAAGTTCGTCGCTGCGGAGAAAGGCGAGGAATAGGAAGTTGGAGCTCAAATCCGAAAGACGGCCGAGTGGTGCATCCGATTATTATTTCGTCGGTGGCCTTCGCTGCCACGACAACGACAACGAATAAGCGTCTCGCCGCAGCGTGTAACGTTTAAACGGCTGTCACTTATTTTATCGACGTCATAATCCGGCAAAAAGAGATTGGAAATTCGCGTGGGCCTTCTTGTCGTAGCGACGAAATGCCACCATCCATTAGCGCCCACATGTAACCCGCGCGCGCGTACTCGCACGGACCGGTTACCGCATGCGGGAAATAAATTTCAACATCCGCCCGGAATTTCCGCGAGTACGAAAAATTTCGGAACGGATTGCTCGTACACACACGCGCTGCCGCCATCGCCGCCGCCGTGGAATATCGTGTTTTTCATACCGGCTATCGTGCGGACTCAGCTTTAAATAAAAGGAGACACTCCCGATGAAAAAAGGGAATAACGCGTTTAATGCAATTTACGGGTCCGCACTTAAATCTCGCAAAATAATTCCGCGCGCATTAAAACGCGTTCTGATTGTGTGAGAAAATTAAACACGAACGTGCGGAAAATGATTTGTAAAAAAAGAGAGAGAGAGAGAGAGAGAGAGGAGGGGAGGGGGGAGAGAGAGATTTATAGTTAGAAATATTTTTCAAGTAAATATTGCGCGAACGCAAAATATGTGATCGGTGTGTTGCGAGTTGGTTGTATCTCATTTTTCTACGCTATTTCCGTCAGAATTCTACTGACGCAAATGTAATTCTATCCGCGAAATAACAATGCTCGATGCAGCGCGCCGATCAATTGGGACAAACCGAATACGCGACCGAAATCGCGTCAAGTATTGAACACTAACGAGACTACGAAGAAGAAGAATAAGAAGGAGGAGAAGAAAAGATCGGGGAGGACGCGTTAAAATTCGCTCGCCCTTCGAATATCGCGGCCGGCGTGAAAAACGCAATAAAGGATCCGCGATGCGATGTAGCGGATTAACTTTAGAAAAATGCAAAAACTGCCCTTTATTCGAGTCATCCTTTCGATCGGACGAAAAATACACACAGAATATCAGACGTAGCGCGCGGGTGAAACGAAGCTTTTAATATCGGTCCTATCCGTTCTCCCCCCCCCCCTCTCTCACTCACCCTATGTCTCTATTTTTCCTTTTCCCACGTTGCAACTGCAGCAACCGTTGCATTGCTGGCGCAACCGTGTGCGGCGTTATATACTGTTCGGAATAAAACGAGGCGCAAACGCCCCCGGACCGGAAAAGTTTTATGGCCGGCCGTTTGACCGTTTGAGGCACGCAAGGGCGCGAATACACGTACACGTGCGATCGCGCGCCCGGGCGACCTGAAAGCCGAGGACGGGGACCTGCTTTCGCTACGAGAGAGCTTAAGTTCTCCAAGTCCAAGATTTTTTAATGCTTCCTTGAGACAAAGGGAGAAAGAGAAAGAGAGCGAGTGAGAAAAAGAGGGAGCGAGAGGGGTGAGGGAGGAGAGGGAGGGGAGGTGAGGCAACAGCTCGTATTTTTCCACGTTCATCCGACAACAGCGTGACAAAAGAGAAGAATTACAGCTACAAAGCCAGCCGAGGGGCTTTCACGTTGACGGGTAAATAAGGTTCGCTTTCCAAATTAGTGTCGCACAGTGTATGGAGTACGGGTGCGCGCGCGTATCTCGATGCGCGTCTCTTTAACAATGCGGAAAGGCTCAATTCTATCTAATTAGGAGGCAACAAAGTTCATTTCGGCGACAACGGCGAGGACGCGGCGACCAGCGCGGCGCAGTTGTGCCCTCGGCGCTAATTGCTACGTTCATTGTGCCGACGCGTGTGCGGCGATCTTCTCCATAAGTCATCGTTAATTATCGCGTTAGCGTCGAGTTGATATATCACCCCCGCTCCGTTAGCCCGGGGATTACGATTATCCGCTCGTTCCGAAGCGACTGGAAACTTGGACTGTACTTCGTAATAATGCACTTCGTTGAGCCACGTAAATGCGGCCGGCGCCATTCGGCGAGAATTTTCAAGCGAGCGAGCGAATGTGGGAGCGCATGCGAGCGTGCTTTAAATGCGAGAAATTGCTGAGGTAATAATTAGCGGATCCGTCTGAACATGTCGAGTGAGAAAGAGAGAGAGAGAGAGAGATGGCAGGTATGTTTGTATTGGGAGGGGTAATTTATAGAAATAATATCCGAATGCTAAAGGTTTATCATTCGGCAATGACTTCGAGCGAGCTCGAATAATATCCCGGTATGAAACGGATCACGCTCGAGCGAGAAAAGAATCAATCCACCAATATTATTTTTACGGTTGATTCCATTCTCCTCCTTCGCCCTTTGATCCGTCCTTCCATTCCCGCGACCCTCGCTCCTTCGTCCGTGGAGGCGGGCTTCGCTCTCGCGGATATTCTATCCCCGTTGATCCATTTGGCGCGCACGTACGTGCTAATTGTTACCTGTTACGTTTATAAGCGCACTGAGATTCCGATCTCTACGATCACGTCACCATCTACTATCGACGATCGTGTCTTTATACTGCCGTATTATCTTTGACGGTGCGCAGGGAAAAAGATTTCTTTGGATTTAATCGAATTTCTTTCGAGACAAATTTGTCTTTTGGAGTAGAGCGAATAAACGGACGTTTGATTCGACAAACATTGTTTGTCGGTTTGTTTGGTGCCTCAATAAATATCTTTACGACAAATAACATGTCTCTTTTGTATTTTCATTCAAACACTACAATGGTTGTCACGAGTGATAAGTGATTATTTGAAGGAAGTAACACTATGTTGGAACAATATTAAGGAACACCTTTGTTTCAGCGGGACAATATTTAAAATATGAAAAAATATATTTATTTATTGAAAACGAAATATTACTTCCTTTAACGTTTATTCTATCAAACAACATGATTCACTCCAGTGAAGCGACAGTATTTTTATTCAAACATCACGAAATTGATATTAAATTGTTGTTTACATATTAAACGAACCCAAGTCAAACAAATACGTATACTATAGCGAAAGAGACCTTTTTCTTTGTGGTATCGTTGCACCGATAGGACGAATAATCGGAGAAGGATTCTCTCGATGCGAAGATGCCGAAAACTCGATATTCTGGATCAAGGACACTCGTGTTCTTCCTCCTGCGAGGAGCAAGGATTGAGAAGTCGAGGGAGAGACGACGCGATATACGCGAGACATCATCCTTCGCGCGCGCCACCCGCCAACGCCACCGGATTTCATTAACAGATTACTCGCTCTACATCGGAGAGGCGGAAGGCCTCATCGATCCTAGGACACACATACACATCGGTATCGAGAGGTTAACGTCGGTATTATTCCGTGATCCGCCACAAAGGGCTCCCCTCTCTCCGGCCGCTGATCTGAAATTCTATGGTTTAGCCTACTTTCCCGCTCCGCTAACGACCCCGGGACGGATTTATTTTCGGTCGGTTACGCGCCTTCCTCGGGGCACGTTTTTTACCCTCCTACTTACCACCCTTGCGCGCAGTCACCGTGGCATAGGACGCGGGGGACACTCACCTGGAACAGAGACAAATACGCAATCGGTCAAATCGGGCTCCGTTGACGCGTGACGAACGACGAAATACTCGGACA